>NC_026005.2:34840740-34977133 GCF_000442705.2 Elaeis guineensis | reverse complement strand
CGATCCATGATGGATTTTGCTAGCTTGCCGATATCCTTCTGGGGATATGCACTCGAATCAGCCTGTTATCTGTTAAATAGGGTTTCAAGTAAGTCTGTAATTAAGACTCCATATGAGATATGGACGGAACGTAAGCCAGCACTTTCACACCTTAGGGTCTGGGGGTGCCCGGCCTATGTCAAACGATTAGTCACAAACAAACTTGGACCTAGGTCTGACAAATGCTCATTCATAGGGTACCCCAAAGAGACAAAAGGATATTTTTTCTACCATGCTGATGAACAAAAGGTGTTTGTCAGCCTTAAAGCAATCTTTTTAGAAAAGGAGTTCCTTGGTGAAGGAACAGTTGCCTCTAAGATTGAACTTGATGAAGTTCAACAGGTAGAAGGACCGACACCAATAGCTGAACCTGAGTCTGATATGATTAGATCATATCCGGAGCCCAATGTACCTGCACCATTAAGGCGATCTCGTAGAGTACTGTGTCAACCGGACAGATACTACAGTTTCTTGGTCCGGGATGGTGATCCCATCGAACTTGATGAGAATAATGAGGATCCGATCACCTATATGGATACAATGCAGAGACCTAATTTCGAGAAATGGCTTGAAGCCATGAAATCCGAATGGAGTCCATGAAGGTCAACGATGTATGGACATTGGTTGACCCACCTGAAGGGGTTAAACCCATTGGGTGTAAATGGGTCTTCAAAAGGAAGAGGGGCGCAGACGGAAAGGTGGAGACCTATAAAGCCCGTCTGGTCGCCAAGGGGTATCGTCAACGTTATGGTATTGACTATGACGAGATATTTTCCCCTGTGGCAATGCTCAAATCCATTCGGATAATGCTTGCAATAGCTATCCATCTGGATTATGAGATCTGGCAGATGGATGTAAAGACAGCTTTCCTGAATGGAGAGCTGACTGAAGAGGTGTATATGATACAACCTAAGGGGTTTACATCCACAGATGAGTCCAAGGTGTGCAAGCTTCAGAGATCCATTTATGGACTGAAGCAAGCTTCTCGGAGTTGGAACATGCATTTTGATAAGGTGATCAAAATGTATGGCTTCATTAAGAATGGAGAAGAGCCGTGCATCTATAAATGGGCAAATGGTCCAGTTGTGGTATTCTTTGTCTTGTACGTGGATGATATTCTCTTAATCGGGAATGACATCCCCGGACTACAGGGAATAAAAGTTTGATTGTCATCACAGTTCTCCATGAAGGACTTGGGTGAAGCATCCTACATCCTAGGGATGAAGATCTATAGGGATAGATCTAAAAGGATGCTTGGGTTATCCCAGTCCATGTACATAGACACTGTGCTGAAGAGGTTCAGCATGGAGAATTCCAAGAAGGGCTATCTACCGATAGGCCATGGAATTTCTCCCTCTAAGAAGGATTGTCCGACAACTCCTGAAGAGAGAGAGCGTATGAGTAGAGTCCCATATGCTTCAACCGTGGGATCTATCATGTACGCCATGACATGTATAAAATCAGATGTGGCATACTCACTAGGAGTAGTGAGTAGATACCAATCTGATCCTGGAGAAAATCATTGGAAAGTGGTTAAAGCCATCCTTAAGTATTTGAGAAATACTAAGGACCAATGGTTGGTTTATGGCAAGTCAGATCTAAAACTTGTGGGGTTCACAGACTCTAGCTTCCAATCTGACCTAGCCAACCCCTTCACTAAAGCCCTGGCGATAAAGGAGTTCGACAACCACAAGTCGAAGATGGGTATTAGATACTGTGCTGAGTGGCTTTAGGACAAGTGGGAGTTGTTGGAAAATATGTCCCAAAAAGTCAATCGTCAAGCTGTTGATGGTTGAGCAACCAAGTATTGTAATTGATTTGTTAATAAATAAAATATATTTGGCATCTTCATCATAAGCTTTCATCTTCTAATGAACTCCGTTATTATGATGAAGTCCTTAGGACTATTTAAGTTCGATAAAGAGAGGATTTATCGATTAGTCCTTAAAACTGTTCACGACCAAATGATAAGCTGTTAATAAGGACGACAACTTCTATCGAGCATAAGTCGCTGTAGGCCATATGGGTTGGTTGTCCTCTTAACCAAGGAGTGTGGAGACACTGGTATGGCATACAGGTGAGATGTAAGGGTACATCATCATTGAACGTGACCAACTCCAGAGTATTCTACTGTCGAGAATATCTCTGATGGGATATAGGTATAAGTATCCCTTAGACTTGAGATCGCCTCAGTGACTTGCAAGCAACTCACTGTGCTTTGGTACTGGACTAACTAAATTTTTAATTCAGAGATGGAAGGCTTCTGGGCACAGTCAAGTACTTGCAAAGTCAGAGTGTGATCGAGATGGGATTGACCACTCCAAGAGTTGGAGAAGAATGAGTCACTGTATTTCAATTTAGCAGAACCTTGGCCAGGGTAATCCATCAGATGGATTTGATATTTTGAAATACAATGTGGACAACCTGATCAGAGTTGACAGTTGAACTCTGGGGTGTCCTATGATCATTTTGGTCAAGAGGATGAATTATATGAAAACTATATCCGCATGGGTTCTAAGGATGCTGTTCTACACATTCGACCTATCCGATCGTCGGGTACCATTACTAGATGGTCACTTCGATTAGTACAGGAATTTATTTTTATGCTACCGACATAGGTTCGGACCTATGAGGTCACACACATTAGAGTTCATGATCCGATCAGATGGTTGATCAACGATTAAGAATCATTCTAGGGTTAAATGATCAATACGATTGACATTTAACACAGTGCAAGTGTTGTAGGAGGATCTATTAGCAATTCGATTGCTGATTGGCTTAATTTGATTAAGCCAATGGGCTGAGATTAAGTCTAATTAAATATGATTTAATTAGATTTAGTTTGGGCTTTATTGGATCAAATTCAATTAGTTTATTGGATAAGCCAAGTGCAAGGAAAAACTAGTCCTAGTTCAACTAGGACTTGGGTCAATCTAATTTCTAATTTGATTAAAAAATTAAATCAGATTTAAATATAATTTAATTTGATTAAATTAGATTCTTAATTGGGTTAAGACTTATTTTAATTAGGTTGATCTAATTTTGATTTGATTTGGTTTGGGAAACCAAATTAAAACAAGTCATAAGACAGAATCCTAATAAGACTAGGATTCCACCTTGCGCCACATAATCCTTCTCCACACCATCTCTCTTATTCAATGCCAATCTTCACTTATTTTGTGCGACAAAAACCCTCTCCCAGATCTCTCCCACATTTACAAAAGGTCTCCTCTCTTCTTTCTTACATGGAAGGTGGTTCGGATCAAATCTAAAAGGAATAAGTTTGGATTTTGAATTCTATGAGATAGAGTTTTAGAAATCCAAAACTCTTTCAATTTTGCACCGAATTTATCCAAATTTTTTTTGGAATTTTCGTGGCTTTTAGGGTATATATTGTGCACCCTTTTCTGGTGATCTATATATGAAAATATGAAGGAGGTGCTCAAGAGTTGGGCATCCCTTAACTTGCCATGTTTGGATAAGCCTTGACTAGGTATTTGACCTAGACAAGGACTCTATCATATCTCTCTATATAAGATGAGTTTCTTCATGAAATTTTAGGAAAAGTCATAGATTTGAGAGACCTTTGTTCCATCCAAAAATCAGAGAGAAATATCTTTAGGTCGTGGAGATATAAAAGATGCAAGTTTCGGTGTCTAGAGAGAAAAATGTGAAGAAGAAGAGGGTCTTCTTCTAGGATTTTTGTTTTCATATCTTTCCTCCTTCCATCTTGAGTTTCCTAAGAGTGTCTCAGATCTGAAACTCCTCCTTCTACTTTCCATCTTTGGAAGAGTCCAAATCAAGAAGAAGAAGGTACCTGATCAACCATCAAAGAAGGATCAGCGCAGTACTAGCATACTGTGCTGATTTCCTGAAGCAGGACTTCTGATCAAGATTCGTGGGCTCGTGTGGACGACTCCTAGAGGCCGGACGCGTGTGCGGCTTGCAACATCATCCTTAAGCCCAGATCAGTGAGGTTAGAGCATCTAACTTGCAAGGTAATAGATCTGATCTATTGTTTAATACATACATTAGATGTGGTATAAAAACATGTTGATATGATCAACATGTAGTTCATGCTATATTTATATATTTTAATTTTTAATTTAATGCTATATAATAATCATGTAATAGGATCTTAGATCTAGGAATTCTCTGGTTTTAGAAAATAAATTTTAATTTATTTTAGTCTTCTGCTGTATGATCTTGAAAATGTTTCAAGATCTAACCCTGAAATCCTAGATCTGGTTCCTACAAGAATATCCACTATGGAAGAGCAACAAGGGAGAAAGAAGTGGCTCAGAATCAGTGAGTGCAGTTGCTGGCAGCAGGTGGAGAATGATCTACTTATGGTATCAGATGGTCACAGGCATTACACAGAGGAGTGGACACTAGACTTTGCGTGCTCACATCACTACACACCACACAGGTCTTGGTTTGCGACATACACCAAGACAGATGAGGGATCAGTGACTCTAGGCGACAATCATCCTTGCAAGGTGGCTGGGATAGGGACAGTCAGGGTGAGGATGTTTGATGGGATTGTGAGGACATTGGCAAATGTAAAGCACGTCCCGGAGCTGGAAAAGAATCTGGTGTCACTAGGCTACTTGGAGCGCAGTGGATACAGCTTCAGCAGTAGGGCTAGAAGCGGAGTATTAAACATCTCCAATGGAGCTATGGTGGTGATGAGAGGTAGGAGGTTGGACAATAATCTCTATCGCATGGAGGGATCTGTGGTGATCGGAGAGTCTGATGCAGCAGCTGCAGCACAGGACCAGCAGGGGGCTTACAGGATGTGGCACTACCACCTAGGCCACATGGGTGACAAGGGGCTGAGGGAGTTGAGCAGGAGAGGACTCATCTTTGATCTGGAGGATGGTGCTACAGGGGAAATCTGTGAGCTTTGCCAGATGGGAAAGCAGAGGAGAGTTCAGTTCAACATCAGTACAACCCGCAGTGCAACCCCTCTGGAGTTTGTACACACGGATGTATGAGGACCAGCCCCAGTTTCAGCTAGGAATGGGGCCAGATACTTCATGACTCTGATTGATGATTTCTCAAGGAAACTCTGGATTTACTTCATGAGAGAGAAGTCAGAGGTCTTCACCAAGTTCAAGATCTGGAGAGCTGAGGTGGAGAAGGAGCAGGGGAGGAGCGTGAAGTGTCTGAGGTCAGACAATGACGGGGAATACACCAGCAGAGAGTTCCAGGATTACTGTGAGGAGTGTGGGATCAGGAGATACTTATCAGTTAAGGGGACTCCACAGCAGAATGGGGTGACCGAGAGGATGAACAGAACACTTCTGGAAAAGGCACGATGCATGAGGCTGCAGGCAGGGCTTCCAAAGGCATTCTGGATTGACACAGTTGACGCAGCGGGTTACTTGATCAATCGGTCACCTCACACTAGGTTGGATGGCAGGCTTCCAGAGGAGGTGTGGTCTGGGAGGACAGTTTGGCTAGGCCATCTACGAGTATTTGGGTGCACGGCCTATGTGCACATTGGAGCTGGTGAGCGGAGAAAGCTAGACGCCAGATCACGCAAGATGGTTTTTCTAGGCTATCCGTGAGGAGTTAAGGGATACAGGCTGTGGGATCCCTTGGAAAAGAAGGTCATCATTAGTTGGGATGTGACTTTTGATGAGGAGTCAGTCCTACGGAGGCGAGCAGGCATGGAGGAGCAGCAGGAGCAGGAGGAGGTCCAGCAGGGCACTGCTGGACAGCTTACCTCTTTGATTTTGCCTCTTGCAGGTACTACTGGAGGACATGACATTCAGGTGGAGCACCTACCTAAGGTGTCTCCATAGGTGGAGAGGACTCGGATGGATGATCGAGGTGGAGAGGTCCAGCAGGAGCGAGCTAGACCGAGGACTGATATCAGTGTTGCCCTACACAAGCCCAAGAGGACCATCAGGCAACCGGACCGATATGGCTTCGAGGAGATGCTGTCACATGCCCTGGTGATAGTGAATGGAGACCCATATACATATCAGGAGGCTATTGAGAGCCAGGACAGAGAGCGGTGGGTCCAGGCGATATCCGAGGAGATGCAGTCTCTCCACCAGAGCCAGACGTGGTGATTGGTGCAGTTGCCACAGGGGAAGAGGCCCATTGGCTGCAAATGGGTCTACAGTCGCAAGGAAGGGCCTTCAGAGCAGGGAGGTATCAGATTCAAGGTGAGGTTAGTGGCCAAGGGATACTCCCAGAAGAAAGGCATCGACTTCAGTGAGGTCTTCTCTCTCGTCGTCAGATATACTTCCATTAGAGTGTTGCTGAGCATTGTAGCAGCTCAGGATTTAGAGCTGGAGCAGATGGATGTCAAGATGGCATTCCTCCATGGGCATTTGGAGGAGAGAATTTATATGGAGCAGCCATCTGGTTTCAGGGATCCAGGATCAGAGGGAAAGATTTGTTTGTTGTAGAAGTCGCTGTACGGGCTGAAGCAGTCGTCGAGGCAATGGTACAAGCGGTTCGACTCCTATGTGCGCAGCATTGGACTTTTCAGGTGCGAGTTTGATCCCTGTGTTTATGTTCAGTCTCTTGAGGATGGTTCTAGGGTGTTCCTACTCTTGTATGTGGATGACATGCTTATAGCATGCAAGAGTAGAAAGGTTGTACAGGATCTGAAGGTATCCTTATCTCGGGAGTTTGAGATGAAGGATTTGGGCCCTGCAAGGAAGATCCTAGGCATAGAGATTTTCAGAGATCGAGCCCGGAGGGTGCTGCATCTATCTTAGGGGGGCTACATACAGAAGGTCTTAGAGAGGTTCAGGATGAAGGGAGCAAAGCCGGTGGAGCTGCCACTTGTCGGTCACTTCAGACTCTCGAAGACCATGGCACCACAAACTGAGGTGGAGGCTCAGGAGACGGAGATGGTTCCTTATGCTTCAAGAGTTGGGAGCTTGATGTATGCGATGGTCTATTGTAGGCCTGACATCGCTCATGCAGTGAGTCAAGTTAGCAGGTTCATGGCGCAGCCTGGCAGGGAGCACTAGAGAGCTCTGAAGTGGATATTCAGATACCTGGCGGGTTCAGTTGGAGTTGGCATCTGCTACGAACAGCGAAGAGGTGCAGTGGGATACTCTGACATGTCTAGAGAGGCTCAGGGATTGATTGACGATTATGTAGATGCAGACATCGGTGGAGATGTGGATATCCGGAGGTCTACGACAGGCTTCATCTTTAGTCTGTATGGAGGTCCTATTTCTTGGAGATCGAGTCTGCAGCCTATCACGGCCCTATCCACTACAGAGGCAGAGTACATTGGGCTGATAGAAGCAGCTAAAGAGGTAATTTGGCTGAAGGGTTTGTTGACGGAGATGGGCCTTACTCAGGAGGCCATTAGAGTGCACTGTAACAGCTAGAGTGCACTTCTATTAGCACAGAACTCAGTCTATCATGCAAGGATAAAGCACATCGACATTCAGTATCATCGGATTAGGGAGCTTGTGGAGGATGATGAGGTGGAGCTGGTAAAGGTACACACCAAAGAGAACCCAACTGATGCACTTACGAAGGTACTTCCACAGGACAACTTTCAGAGATGTGTTGAGCTGATTCGGTTGATGGACAGAGTGGAGCTGCTTGAGGCCTTGGGACACCAAGGTGGAGATTGTTGTGATCCAGGTGGTGTGCCCAAGGCTCAGGGGACCAAGGCTAAGACCAAGGTCCATCATTCATGAGGGCTTCATGGAGGCTCTAGTGCTAGTTGGGCCCTAGGTTGAAAGGCTGTGGGCCTTTCGGGTTCTTGAGGTCTAGATTATGTGGGTCTCAAGGGATCAACTCTTTATGGACCAGATCTGGGCCCAGGATAGGTGAGATTAGGTCGAGTCATGGGTGTACATGGGCTTGGGTTAACCTAATCTCCCATAGAGTTGGTCAAGGGAGTTTTGGGTTTGGGTCACTTGACCCTGTGTTTATATATACATGCACTGTATAGGTTTGATTAAGCCAAAGAATATGAAAACTCTTTCTCCCAAGTCTCTCTCTCTCTTCTCCCTCTCTCTCCAGCTATTCTCCATGCCTCAGGAGCAAGAAACCCTAGGGTTTCTTGCCGCCAGGTCCCAAAAAGGCAAGAAAAGCAAGGGGAGGCGCTAGGCTCCCCCTTTGTCCCGCCAACCACTTTTCTCTCTCCCTCTCTTGCAGTCACCCAAACATCAGGTCCAGGACCTGGAATCTCTTGCGAAGAGGTTGGTACAAGTTTCTCTCAGATCTAGAGTTGATCTAAGGTCGTTTGAGGTGCGGGTGAGATCTCCATCAACAAATCTACAGGAAAGGCTGCAGCAGGACAGATCTGCAAGGTCTGGTTCTATCTACCTTCTTTACTATCTAGAATGCCCCGATTCAAGATCTATGAATTGAAAGACCTTGGTCCAGGCCTGCTCTAGTTGGGTACCAGATCTTGGATTTTTTAGAGGTGATCTTAGAGGCGTTCTTCATCTGGAATGAAAGGCTGACGAAGAAGACAGCAACCAGACTGATTTCATCAAGGGCCTTCGATCGAGTCCAGAAGTCTCCAGATTTGTTCGTTGCTGGTTCCGCTGCACCCAAGGTTCGTGGGAGGAGCCGGGATCATGCTCCAACACTATGTGTTTGGAACTCTGTGATCGAGAATCAGGATTCTCTGATCACAAGTCTCACACATTTTGGGTACCGGGGTCAAGAGTCCCACTGGTTTGGGACTCTACGATCAAGGTTTCATATTGATGGACTTTGATACCCGATTGCCTATCAGATTTGGACTCAATATTTATAAGAGATTTAATTAGTAATTTGATCATTAATTAACTCAATTTGATTGAGTAATTATTTTTGGATCAAGTCCAATTGAATTGAATTCAGTTGGATTTGACCCGATTAGGTTAAGTGTTGACCTAATCGTCGAGATGGTTTGGTCCCTGATTTGATCAGGGGTTGGGCTTAATCAATTTTTGATTTGATTAAAATTTTATTGAGTCTAATTGAGTCTAATTAAGTTGGATTTAAATTTATCTAATTGGACCTAACTTATTTGGTTCAATTAGGTTGGTTTAAATAATGAAACCACCTTGACCCAAACTCCCTGCACCACCTCACATCCACTGCGCCCATTTGAATTCACGAGAAAGAATTTCTCATGAATTTTTTCTCACACAAAGCCCTCCCTACACCCATATTTGTGTGCCATATGGATGGATAAAGCTGATTAGTTAACCATTCAAATTCAAAGCATGTTTGAATTTGAATGGATAACTTATCTCTTGTGCCTTCATGCTTATCCATCTTGTGCGCCACATAACTTACATGAGAAAAGGTTTCTCGTGAAACATTTTCATGCACAAAAAGTCCATGCCCTTCTCTTCTCATGCCATAAGTGGATAGGGATGAGTTGGTTTGCATTTGAATTCAAACTCGATTTGAATTCAAATGTGCAACCACTTATCTTTATCCTTTCACGCGGATAAGACACGTTCGACGTTGTTTTAGAAAAAGGAGAAAGATGGGGCATGCGTAGAATTTTTGGAGAGAATGTTTGGGATGTGAGGAACCTTTCTGTGTGAGGTGAAGGTCCAAAACCTTTCGAGAGAAAAAGAAAGAAAAGAAAGAAAAAAAGATGCAGAGTTTTTCTTAGTGTACCCTAGGGTTTTAGCCTGGGGTTCAGAAAGTGAGAAGGTGAGCTACGAGTGTCGTGAGCCCACCAAATTTTAAAGAGATCTTCAACATCCTCTCAAGCACATCTGCTGATGATCCAGAGCATCTAAAGAATTGGCAGATATCGATCGAAGAAGTTCGATCAGCATCGGCCGTCGAAAGGGCTCTACAATGAGCTAGCACCCGTGAGGAGTCGATCAGATCAAGAGCCTCATGTGGATGATCCGTAAAGACTAGACATACTATGTGGCTGTATCGCGATGATCAGACTCTCCCCATGGTGATCAGATTGCAGTGATCTACTACCTGCACAAAGGTATTGTGTTCTGAACACATTACAGTAAAGTGTTTACTGTTCAAATTTGAATTTCAAATTTAAATACATGCATACTGTATATCATATTTAGGTCCTACTGTAGGGTAAACATATGTTAATTAATTAGATTAATTAATATTTTTCACTGTAAAATCATAATTTTGAAAATATTTTAAAATTACCATTTAACCCCTGCACTGAATTTCGCAACACACCAGTCCCCCTACTTCTGAGTTCGGGTTTCGAATGAAAAAAATACAGAGAAATTCTCTCGACCGAAGTTGCTCCCCTCGATTTTCGCACTCGATGGTTGCCAGATATTTTGGCGCTTGACGCACTGGTGCCGGAGTCTTTTCAAATCAAGGCGATCTGAAAAGATTTTTTCGAAATTTTTGCTGGGGCGTGGCTCTAGGTATGGTACAATAATGACTTTATCAGCTGTCAGCCATTTTCAGTAGCCTGTCATAGTGAGTGGGACACGCGGCAAGTGTAGGTCGGCCAGAGGAGATCCACGATCATAACTGCTCCGGGCCCTGTTGCCTATTTAAACACGTCCTCCTCTTTCAGGGGTTTCACTTTGCTTGAGAGAGTCCCTCAGTCCCTTCCTCTTCCCTGAGAGCTCCAGCCTCCTTGAGGGGGACCGTGGCAGAACTATCTGTGGCCCTTGGGTGGGAGGAGGCCAAACTGCATCGACTGAAGATTCAGCTGGTCCACAAGCAGCAGGCGGTCAAAGATGCCGAGGCGAAGTCTGAGGTTCTGAGGAAGAGGCTTCGAGAGTCGGAGGGTGAGAGCCGGTGGTTCCACCAGATGTATCAGGATATGCTGCTGAGAAAGATGGAACTAGAGGAAGAAGTCGAAAACTTAAGGCAATCCTTAATAAGAACTGAAACTGAGAGCTCGAGGTCGGAAGAAGCTGGGCTTCTTTAGAGCTCCTTTCTATTTTTTTTTTTCTTTCATCGTTCCATGTATTCTTTTTCTTTTCTTGTCGTCTCTCTTTTTGGTCTTCAAGGCTTTGTAATATACTTCACTAATGAAATGAAAAGAAAATTTTCCATTACCTTGTCCATTTTGGTATTGAGTTGTCGTTTACCAAACTTCTTTTGTCTTGTCCGACGCCATCATTGTTTGAAGGTTCCTGATCGTCGCCGTGTTGATTTGCCTTTTTGGTTCATGACCATAGGTCTTTTCGAGGCCATTTGAGTTTGACGCTTCCTTCCGGTGCTCAAGCTTGGGGACCCGAACTTCTCGTTACTTTGAGGAAGTCGATTTCTCCTCAGCCTGTGTTGAGTTTCCTTTTAGTGACTGAGGGTTTCTTGATAGGAGTATCCTTCCTCGTTGAGACAAGGTCCCTTGTGTCTTTGATGTAGTTTATTTTTCACTTGTCGCTGGTGTAGTTCGTCGCTTTCTCTTTTCATCTCTCCCTCTCTTTTTTTTTGTATTCGAGTGAGGGTTTTCCCTCTGCTCTTAACGGGGTTGTGAGAGCATAGAGGAGCCATTAAGGAGGCTTTCCTCCTCGTCCGATCTTGATCGACTAGGTCTTTGTTTGCGTCAGGATGAGGTTCTCCTCTTATTTCCGATAGCCAATTTCAGCTTGTGTTAGGACGACATTCTCCTTCTGTTCCTAACAGGGCTGTGGGGGCATGTAAGGGCTGCTGCAAGGGCCTCTCCCCCCATCCGATCTTTAAGTAACTGGGCCTTCGGCTTTGCTCATGTTAGGATGAGGTTCTCCTTTGATTCCTAACAAGGCTGTGGGGGCACATAAGGGCCGTTGCGAGGGCCTCTCCCCCTATCCGATTTTTAAGTAACCAGGCTTTTGACTTTGCTCATATTAGGATGGGGATCTCCTCCTGTTCTTAACAAGGCTGTGGGGACACATAAGGGCCGTTGTGAGGGTCTCTCCCCCCATCCGATCTTTAAGTAACCGAGCCTTCGACTTTGCTCATGTTAGGATGAGGTTCTCCTCCTGTTCCTAATAAGACTGTGGGGGCACATAAAGGCCGTTGCGAGGGTCTCTCTCCCCATCTGGTCTTTAAGTAATCGGACCTTCGACTTTACTCATGTTAGGACGAGATTCTCCTCCTGTTCCTAACAAGACTGTGGGGGCACATAAGGGTCGTTGCGAGGGCCTCTCCCCCCATCTGGTCTTTAAGTAACCAGGCCTTCGACTTTGCTCACGTTAGGACAAGGTTCTCCTCCTGTTCCTAACATGCTTAATTTCGACTGAATAAGGAAGTTACTTCCTGTCGTTATAAGCTCATGCTAAAAAGATAAACATGCAAATGTAAAACTTTTATTTAAAGCAAAGCTATTGATAATACATTCGGAGATTTTTTGAATCCTATAGCCGCGGAAGGTCCGCTCCCCATCGGGGTCCTCCTGAGATAGAGTTGATAATCCCAATTGGAGGCCGATCTTCAGGCTGCTCCTCCCTCCTTGGTGGCTCCGACTGCGGTAGGGCCCTAGGCCGATCTTCCCTACCTTCAGGTCAGCATCGAATGAATCTGTTGAGCCGACCTCATCTAATGAGCTCCTCGATCTCGTCTCGGAGCTGGATACACTCCTCCGTGTCGTGACCGTGGTCATGATGATAGAGGCAGAACTTGTTAGGATTGCACTTTTCGAGGTGTGTGCGCATCCTTTCCGACCTTGGCAGCTGCTCTCTGACCTCCATCAGCACTTGAGTTTTCGATGTGTTGAGGGGGGCATAGCTGTGGAATCTTCTCGAAGGAGAGCTCCGTCGAACTCTGTAGTCCGGGCTCCTCTGCCTACGAGCCCGGGGAGGAGTCTGGACATGCTTGTGTCTGGAGGGAGTTCCAGAATGTGGTCGAGCTTCACTCGGTCCTTTTTCAACTACGAGCTTGCTGGAGTCCCCAGCCTGCCGTTGCTTAGCGGCCTCCTCGTCCTTCATTTGGAAGGCTTCTTCTGCTCGAACATATCCTTTGACCCGAGCCAGCAAATCAGTAAAGTCTCTGGGATATTTCTTTTCTAGAAAAAATAGAAGATCATTCTTTTGAAGACCGCCCTTCAGGGCGGCCATCGCGACCGATTGGTCCAAGTTTCGGACCTCTAGCACGGCGATGTTAAAGCGGTTGACGTAGGCTCAGATGGATTCTCCCTCTTTCTGCTTGATGTTGATAATGGACTCCGAACCTCTCCGGGGACACCGGCTGCTAACAAAATGAGCCGCAAACTGGTGGCTCATCTGATCAAAGGAGAAAATAGTACCCGACTTCAGCATCGAGTACCAGTTCCTTGCTGCTCCTTTCAAGGTAGATGGGAAAGCTCGGCACAAGATGGCGTCTGGCGCGCCATGGAGCAGCATCATTGTCTGGAAGGCCTCCAAGTGGTCAATCAGATCTGAGATCCTGTCGTAGCTTTCGAATTGGGGGAGCTTGAAGTTTGGTGGGATTGATTCCTGCATGATCATTTGAGAGAAAGGAGGGTCAGTACAGATGTCCTCACCATAAGCAGGGGGAGCGTGGCGGAGCTCTTTGATCCGCTGGTTCATCTCTTGGAGCCTTCGATTTAGGAGGTCCTCTCGACTACGAGTCTCGAGGATCTTCTGGTAGAGTAGAGGTAGGGATCCTCCGGGAGTGGAATCGTGATCAGACTGAGGGCTCTCCACCCTCGGATTCCCCCTTCCAGGGAAGACAGGACAACTGGCCCAGGTGGCCCGCCCTACTGCCGGATCTTGGATCTCCAGCGATGCCCTTTGCAACCGCACTGACACCTGTGGCTGTTGCTGCTTCTGCTACATGGCTTGCACTGCTTCAGTGAGGCCTCTGACCTGCTGAACCAGCAAGTCGAACTGCTCCATACCGACCGCCGTTGCCGGAGGAGGAGGAGCTTGAAAAATTGGAGGCGAGGTCGAAGCCTGAGATCTGACCGCAGAGGCCGTGGATCTTCTGGTGGATGCCTTTCGGAGAGGCATCAGGTGAAGATCTAGTAGGAGAAGGAGAAGAGGATGTCAGAGAAGATGATCGGAGACAGTCCCGTTGAGCACTCCTTTAAGAACAAGGGTACCGCAAAGACACAACACCCTTCCTCTAGCACCAATTCTATTGGTGCAGAATTTCGTCGAAGTCAAAGTTGCTGGACTTGCTGGAGTTGGGTATTTTATACCCAACAGATAGCATCAATTTTCTTTACTCCCCCTTTTTGATACCATATTTTACTTTTTTAGCCCCCTTCTTTGATTGCTTATTTTTCTACTCTCCCTCAATATAGCAAACATAAAGGATATATCAATTTGCTCATCTAGAATATATTGCAATTCATAGTATTTTCCAATACTAATATGAGTTATTTTTCATATCTCATAATTAAAATAATTCAATTTGATCACATTCATAGACATTCATTGAAAGTCAAAGCACGTATATATATATATATATATATATATATATATATATATATATATATATATATATATATTCAAAAGTGACTGAATACAAAAGGTGTCCCAATACACATGAGTCAACTCAAAATACAAAAGTCATGGATAGAAACTATCCAAGAGTTAATTAGCCAACAAATACAAGGCCCATAAGATAGATCCTAGACATAGGAGACAAACTAATCTAGATCTAATAGATGTCATGGCTAGAGAGATCAGAATCTGAAGAATCAGAGATAGGATGAGGAGATGAAGGATCAAGTCCACGAGCACGACCTCGACCATGTCTGCCTCAGCCATGGATAGAGGTACCAGTACGAGTAGAGGGATGAGATGATCTTGGAGCCTGAGAAGCTACGGACTGTATTATAAGAGAAAGTCTGATGGTGTCTAAAAGATCTAAGGCTCTCGATACAGACAGCATCAGGGTACTGAACTGAGTAGAAGCATTCTCACTAGAGCCCCTGATCTCTCTCTTCAAGAAGTCAAAGCCATTCTCTAAAACTCCTTGAAGTCTAGCCGCCTCTGCAGATAGGTTTGAGACCTCTATGATATCCTCATGCGGTTGGGGATGGGCTAAAACTAATACTTGCCCCTGCAAGTCTAATACTCTGCCTGTCAATCTCAAAATACATCCCTCTAGCTGCTCAATGCGTACCGACTGATCAGTAAGCATCTGAAAAATAGAAGAAATGTAAAAGATCAGAGTCTGGTCTGAGTCATCCTGGGATGTCAATCTCTATGCAAAGACTGAAGTGGCAAACTACTGAGATAGAATAGAGGCTATACGTTGGGACATCATCTCAATCTGATCATCTGCTAGTCTGAACTCTGAAGGATGTACCCTACTCTCTGACTGTAGAACTGAAGCATGTCTCCTCACAGACTCTGAAGGACCAGCCTCATGATCAGATATGAACTGAATATCTGAGGATGCTCTGTGATCACGAAGAGGTGAAGATGGTCCCTCCTCCTCTGCTCTATCCTTCGCTCTCTCCTCAACACCCATTGTCCAACCACCATCAGTCTTAGAGAAACCCATGCGATGCAGTGTGTGACGGTTGATGGTGTCGGAATGAGATAGTCTAGCAACTATCTTCCTCTCAAAACTGATTTCGAACCTTCTAAAAACTAAGGTGAGTGCCATACCAAAAGGCAAGTGAGCTTGGGACCTGTTCAGGATCTCTCTCATGGCTTCAAACATCAATGCAGGAAGGTTCAGGGAGATCTGTGTGATCATATGGTACATAATGCAAATGTCTCTACCAGATAGAAGGTCGTGTCTACCACTCCTAGGGACAAACAGTTTGGTTACCAAGTGATGTAACAGCCTCATCTCAACAGAAAGAATTTTTGCTTTCAATTTATTTAGACTTCCAGTATAGGTTCTCCCTAAGATAACATTAATTTCTTCTTCTTTAATAGGGAGCTCCATATTGGTATAGCCTTCACAAGACAAATGCAGTATCTATCCCAAGTGGACTGGATCAAGAATAACATCAATACCTTTTACTGTAGATTTCACTGTTCCATTGCTATAGCTCAAATTTAAGTAAAATTCTCTGACTAGATCGGCATAAGTATTTTCCTTTAGAAAGCAGTAAAATTTTCATCCTTGATACTTAATCTTCGATCGATTAGTGAATCCTTCTTTTTCAAAAAATTTGAAATCAATATTTTTCCCAGGTTTCACTTTTTGATCAGAGAGAGGTACCTTGCTTGGGCTGATTGGAGACTGAGTGAAAGCTGAAGCAGGACTTGGAGCAGGGATTGGAGCAGGAGAGGACTCGACCGCTAATCTCTTTCTGCACACACTCTCTTCTAACCCGCGAACAGATTTTCTCCTCTATGAAAGCTTCATTTTGGGAGCCATTTGCACAAGAAAGACTTGCACGGAGCTTTGGAGACTAAATGTGAGGGAGAGAGGAAAAGATTCTAGTGGAAAGGTAAAGATTTTGGAGAGGTGATGTACCGATTTGGAGAAGACGAGTAGAGTCTAGGGCAAGCTCGAACCACCCCAAATGAAGAAGGAAGAGGAGAGGAACTTGGTTCCTAACCGAACGATTTGAAGAGTGAAAAATAGTGGGAGGAGAGATTTGAGAGAAATCTTTGATTTGAGGGAGAAGAGATGAAGAGCTTTTGGTTCGGTGGGAGGAAGAAGATGAACGACTGAGTCGGCTCAAGGAAAAATTCTCAATAAGAAGAGAGCGCCTGAAGGGTTTTGTCAAAATTACAAGTTTACCCTAGGGTCGACCCTGGGGGTTGACTCATGGTACAGAAAAATTCAAAAGAATGATGGGATAATTTTAAAAAAATTTGAAACTCTGAGAGAAGGATGTTTACCCAAGTATTGATCATGTGAATGATAGTTTTAAGCTTTTGAGCTCTTAAGAAAAATGAGAATTGAGCTCAATAGATTTGGTTTAATGAATTTTTGGTATTAAAAATTTAAAATCAGAGAGATACTTATGCTGATGGATCAAGGATTCCTAGTTCTCTCTTAATTTCATAAAATCTATCTTCACTTAAGGCCTTGGTAAAGATGTCAGCCAATTATTTTTCAGTACAAACATAATCAAGAATTATATCTTTATTTTGGACATGTTCTCTTACAAAATTATGCCTAATTTCAATATATTTTGATCTAGAATGCTGAATTAGATTTTTAGTTAGATTTATAGCACTGGTGTTATCACATCTTATGGGAGTTTCATCGAGTTTGATACCAAAATCTTCAAGTTGTTGCTTAATCTATAAGATTTGAGCACAATAACTTCTGGCTGTAATATATTCGGCCTCGGCCGTAGATAGTGCTACCGAATTTTGCTTCTTGCTAAACCAAGAGATTAAATTAACTCTAAAAAATTGATAAGTTCCACTAGTACTTTTTCTATCTAATCTACATCCAGCAAAATCGATAACTGAATATCCTATCAAGTCAATTAATGAGTCCTTAGAATATCATAGTCCTAGAGTTTGTGTACCATTTAAGTATCTCAGGATTCTTTTAACTGTATTTAAGTGTGATTCTTTTAGATTTGATTGAAAGCAAGCACAAAGATAAACACTAAATATAATATCTAGTCTACTAGCTGTTAAATACAATAGAGAACCAATCATGCCTCTATAAAATTTTAAGTCTATATTTTTATCTCCTTCATCCTTGTCAAGCTTACATGATGGGCTCATGGGTGTACCAATTGCTTTGGAGTTCTCCATTCTAAATTTTTTGAGTAGTTCTCTTGTGTACTTGCTTTGGGTGATGGAGATTCTTTCCTTTGTTTGTTTGATTTGAAGTCCGAGAAAGAATGTAAGTTCTCCCATCATGCTCATCTCGAACTCCTCCTACATGAGCTTAGCAAAATCTTGATTAAGAGTTTCATTAGTAGATCCAAAAATAATGTCATCAACATATATTTGTATAACTAATATATCATTTTGATTTTTTTTAATGAAAAGGGTTGTGTCTACATTTTCTCTTGAAAAATCATTATTAAGCAAAAATTTGCTTAGCCTTTCATAGCAAGCCCTAGGTGCTCGTTTCAAACCATATAATGCTTTGTTTAATTTAAAAACATGATTAGAAAAAGCATAATTTTCAAAATCTGGAGGTTGTTCTATATAAACTTTTTCAGTAATATATCCATTTAGAAAAGTACTTTTGATATCCATTTGGAATAACTTAAAATTCATAAAGCAAGCATATGTAAGTAGAAGTCTAATTGCTTCTAATCTAGCAACATGTGCAAAGATCTCATCAAAATCAATTCCTTCTTCTTGATTATAACCTTTTGCAACTAATCTTGCTTTATTTCTTGTCACATTTTTATGTTCATCCAATTTATTTTTATATACCCATTTTATGCCAATTATTGAATAATTTTTAGGTCTTGAAACTAAAGTTCATACATTATTTTTTTCAATTGATTAAGTTCTTCTTGCATTACATTTATCCAATTATAATCTTTTTCAGCTTCATCTATGATTTTAGGTTCAAGATGAGAGACAAAAGCAAAATGATTGAATGCATCTCTAAGTGAAGAACGAGTTCTTACACCATGTGTAGGATCACCAATGATTAGTTTCTTGAGGTGATTATGATCATACCTCCATTCTTTGGGTAGATCATTTATATCTTGAGTTTGTTCTTGTTGTTCTTCACCTTCCTCATCCTGTTTGTCTTCATGTTCTTCATTATCTTGAATGGTTGAGTCTTTTAGAGTGATCTCCTTCATTCCTTGTATAAGAAGATCTGCATCATCAATACCTTCATTCTTTCTTGAAGGAAGATCATTAGTTTCATCAAAAACAACACATATTGACTCCTCTACTATTAAAGTTCTTTTGTTGAAAACTCTAAAAGCTTTGCTAGAAGAGGAGTAACCAAGAAAAATTGCTTCATCGATTTTAGCATCAAATTTTTCTAGTCTTTTTTTGCCATTATTTAAAACAAAACATCGACAACCAAAAATATGAAAATATGCAATGTTTGATTTTCTTTCTTTTCAAAGCTCATAAGGGGTTTTCTTTAAAATTGGTCTAATTAAAGCACAGTTTAATATGTAACATACCGTGTTAATTGCTTCTGCCCAAAAATATCTTGGAAGGTTGCTTTCACATATGTTGGGTAGATGTCTGGCCTGGACACCATCTTCCAAGACTTTTTCAGTACCACGCGATGTAGCAGGAAGAAAGAAGAAACAAAATAAAAGAAAAAATAATTAAAATACGTGGATCAGCCACAAAAGGGCTCACCTCCACGGGGCATGCAAACTTCACAATGAAAAAAAAATTTACAAGAGAAGACCTCACCCTCAACCCTTGTACAACCAATTCTCTCTCACCTGAAGTTCCCCTCACAAAAGCTCTCTTTCTCTTGGAAGACCCCCTGAACCCCTGAAGTGCCTAGCGACCGCTGTCCAGGAGCCTCCTGCTCCTTCTCTCTCAATGCTTTCGCCTCTCTCTTCTCTCGGGTTTGTACGGCTCTGTACGACAAGAAAACCCGAACCACCCTCACCTCTGTTCCATGTACAGGGCTTTTATAGGCCTTAATCATGACTTAGATCATGATTAGGACTCCTTAATCAACCCAAATCACATCCCAGACCGTCGGATCAAGACCGGGAGTCACCTGGGCCCATCGATCGTACTTCGATCCATGAAATATTGCCGTGGACCATGAGAAATGCGTGGAAAACGCATACACGGTCCACAAGCCCAGCCGTGGACCGCTCGATCCACGGTGGACCGGGGCAAATGGCCAGTAGGCCGCTTGGGCTTGGGCTGGCCCACACGCGGCTGGGCCGCGCGCCCGGTTGGGCCGCCCGCCCACTTGGGTCGCACGTCCCGCATGCCTGGGTCGCACATCCGGTGCGCCACCGCCTGCGGTCGTGCCGCTGCTGTCCACCGTCGGCCGTCGGTGGTCCTCCACCACCTCGGATCTCGTGCCGACTTCAAAAGCTCGTATCTCCTCCATCCGAGCTCCATTTTGGATGATCTTGATCTCGTTGGACTCCATTTTTCATCGTGAACATCTCTGTGGGCTCAATGTGGGCTGAATCTTGAGACATCAAATCCTAACAATCTCCACCTCGACTCAATATTCAGCCTCCTCCAAACTTTGAGAGCTTCTGGATCTCCTTGCCCCTATGCCTTGGGGCAATCGCTTGCTGATCATGGATGGGTAAACATGGGAGTCGAGCCAGGCTGCTCGATCCCATCTCCGTCATATGCTTTGCTCCTCCAGACTTGAGACCTGCTCGGGGCATCATCCTGCGGCAATAGGAATCTCACCTTGTGACATCGCCTCTCGTCCTCTCGAGTCTCCTGTCTCGTGCCCGATCTGCCTCCTGGAGCTCCACCTCACTCTGGACTCCACCTGGCTCCCAAAGCTCCACCTCGCACTGGGCTCCCCGCTAAGTAATAATGTCCTCTGCTCTCCTTCTTCCCCTCCAGCACAATCCTATTGCCGCGTAGCATCCTCAGGATTCCTCCATCAGCTATCGTCTTGTAGCCTCTCAAATCCAGTCTACTAAGTGAGATAAGATTCCACCTGAAATCGAGTATGTATCGGACCTCCCCCAATCTCCTCATTGCACCGTCATGTGTCCTCCAGCTGACCATCCCAATGCCTCTGATCGCACAGCTCGATCCATCCGGCAGATATACAGTGCCCTCACTGTTCTCCAAAAAGTTAAGCTGCTCCTCTCTGCAACATACATGATAGGGGCATGCAGAATCTAATATCCACTATTGGGAAGAAGTAGATACCTCATCAGATATCTCCAAGATAACTCCATCTGAATTGCTGCCAGCCGTCGCTACAGCAGCCACCGTCCGATTTTTCAGTTGAGGGCAATCTCTAGCTAGATGCCCCAACTCCTCACACCGGTAACACCTGATTTTGCTTAAGTCCCTTCTGGACTTGGACTGCCCTCGTTGCGATCTCTTGTCGCTCCATCTACCGCCTCCTGCTCCTCCAGAAGCCACCAAAGCTGAGCAATCACCACCTGAGCTCGAAGCTGGGTTCTCCCTCCTGAGAATCTCGTTCTGGAGTATCACCGTGGGGACCTCGTCCATCTTGATAGTGCTCTTCCCCACCAGAAGAGCAGTCACTAAGGACTCGTACGAAGGGGGAAGCGACTCCAGCAAAACCAGCACCCTGGTCTTCTCCTCAACGTTCTCACCAATGCTGAGGAGGTCGGTGAGGATCTTCTGGAAGCGGCTCAAATGCTCTTGCACGCTCTGTCCCTCAGTCATCCGCAGTTGGTAAAACTGCCTCCAGAGGAAAAGTGTGTTGGTGAGAGATTTCGTCATGTACAACTCCTCGAGCTTCGACCACAGCACCGTCGGGAAAGTCTCGCTCAGCACATGGATCACCACTTCATCCGTCAGGTACATACGGATGGTACTCACCGCCTGCATCTGTAGCCGTTTTCAATCCCGCACCTCCATGGTGGTTGGCTTCTCATCACACAAGAGAGCATCGATCGACCCCTATTGGATGAGCATGTCCTTCACCCTTGCCTACCTCAAGGAGAAATTGCTCTTACCATCGAATTTATTGATCTCCATCTTGATTGTTCCTGTCTTCTCTATCTTCAGTCTTGCTCACCACCACTGCAGTCTGCATCCTTGTACCGCCTTGCTCTGATACCACTTGTTGGGTGGATGTCTGGTCTGGACACCACCTTTCAAGATCTTTTCAGTACCATGCGATGCAGCAGGAAGAAAGAAGAAACAAAACAAAAGAAAAAATAATTAAAATATGTGGATCAACTATAAAAGGGCTCGCCTCCATGGGGCATGCAAATTTCACTATGAAAAAAAATTTTACAAGAAAAGACCTCACCCTCAACTCTTGTACACCCAATTCTCTCTCACCGAAAGTTTCCCTCACAAAAGCTCTCTTTCTCTTAGAAGACCCCCTGAACCCCTAAAGTGCCTGGCGACCACTGTCCAGGAGCCTCCTGCTTCTTCTCTCTCAATGCTTTCGCCTCTCTCTTCTCTCGGGTTTGTACGGCTCTATATGGCGAGAAAACCCGAACCACCCTTGCCTCTGTTCCATGTACAGGGCTTTTATAGGCTTTAATCACGACATAGATCATGATTAGGACTCCTTAATCAACCCAAATCATGTCCTAGACCATCGGATCAAGATCGGGAGTCACCTGGGCCCTCCGATCGCGCTCCTGTCTATAGAATAGTACCATAGACCGTGAGAAATACGTGGAAAATGCATACGTGGTCCACAGGCCCAGCCGTGGACCGCCCGGTCCATGGTAGACTGGGGCAAATGGCCAGCAGGCCGCCTGGGCTTGGGCCGGCCTGCGCGCGCGGGCCTGGGCCGCACCTGCGTGCGGGCCCACACGAGGCTGGGCCTCATGCCTGCCCGCCTGGGTCGCACATCCCGTGCGCCTAGGTCGCACGTCCGGCGCACCGCCGCCTGCGACTGCATCGCTGTTGCACGCCGCCGGTCGTCGGCTTCCTCCTCCACCTCGGGTCTCATGCCGACTTCAAAAGCTCGTATCTCCTCCATCCGAGCTCTGTTTCGGATGATCTTGATCTCGTTGGACTCCATTTTTCATCGTGAACCTCGTTGTGGGCTCAATGTGGGCTAAATCTTGAGGCATCAAGTCCTAACAATATAGCATAATACGGGTCATTTCTTCAAGAGTTCTATTTTTTTCTTTCTACTACCCTATTTTGTTGTTGTGTCCTTGGTGCTGAAAAGTTATGGTCAATACCTTTTTCATCACAAAATTTTTTAAAATCTTGATTTTTAAATTTGGTTCCATGATCACTTCAAATATTTTGAATTGAAAAACTTTTTTTATTTGTGACTTTTCAATAAAATTTTGAAAAAATATGAAAAGTTTCATCCTTATGTGCTAAGAAGAAGACCCATGTAAAATGAGAGAAATCATCAATAATCACAAAACCATATCGTCACCTAGACTAGTAGTTCTAGTGGATCCAAACAAGTCCATGTGCAATAGTTCTAATGGCCTAGAAGTTGAAACAATATTTTTAGATTTGAATGAGACTCGTGTTTGTTTACTCATTTGGTATGCATCACAAATTCTATTTTTTTCAAAATTTAATTTGGGTAAGCCGATAACCAATTCCTTTTTAATAAGTTTTGAAAGTGAATGCATGCTAATATGTGCAAGCCTACGATGCCAAAACTAACTAGTCTTATTAATCTTCGCATTCAAGGCTACTAGGCATTGCATATTTATTTTAGAAAGATCATTCAAATCTACTATATAAACATTACCATGTCTATGCCCAACAAATTTAATACCTTCATTAATAAGACTAGTTACTATGCAAACTAAAGATTCAAAAATGACTTTGTATCCTTTATCACAAAATTGACTGCTGCTTAATAAATTATATTTTAAACCATCTATTAATAAAATATTTTTAATATACTTGGAGGGAGTGATATCAATATTACCTATACCGATGATCTTTTCTTTATCATTGTCTCCAAAGGTGACCATCCCTCCATTTTTAGCATCAAGTGTGGTGAATTGAGATTCATCACCAGTCATGTGTCTTGAGTACCCACTATCAAGATACCATCTCTGTTTTGCTCCTTGGGATGCAAGATACACCTATACACAAGAATCAAGTTTTGATTTTAGGTACCCAAGTTTTCTTAGATCCTTTTAGGTTAGTCATAATGGTTCCTTTTAGAACCCATATTTTTATTACATTAGAATTTTCAGATTTGTTGGAAAAATATGAATAGAATTTGTGTCCTACTTTATCACATTTAAAGCAAGTTATATTTGAAAACTTGTTGTACGATGAGTTTACAAAGATATTTTTTAGAAGTTTTTATTTTTTTAAAGGGTTATATCCAAGACCGACTTTATCATAAATGGCCTTTTGATTGTCAAGTATCATGTAAAGTTTATTTGAACTTAAAGTGAACTTTTCAACAATTGGTTTTAACTTGACAATCTCATTTTTTAAGTTCAGATTTTTTTGAGACAGGATTGATTTTTCATTTGAAATACTCTCATTTTCTTTTAGTAAAGATTGATTCTTTGATTTTAATTCTTTGTTCTTTACCCCTAGCTTCTTTAGTTCATCAATTAGGTCATAAAATGCTTCATGAAGTTCTTCAAAGATAAAGTCAATAGGAGTTTTAGTATTTATCTCATTTTTATGTGCCATAAGGCACAAGTTGGCTTGTTCATTTGAGTCTTCTTCTTCAAAACTTGACTCATTACTTTCACTCCATGTTGCCATCATGGCCTTCTTCTTGTACTTCTTGGGACCCTTCTTCAGTTGTGGGCATTCAGACTTAAAGTGTCTCGATTTCTTGCATTCATAACAAATAAGGGGTTGCTCCTTATCTTTCTCTTTGCTATGTTCCTCTTTTGTAGGTGGCCTCTTCCTCATTCTTTGTCTTCTTTTCTTCAAGAACTTCTTAAACCTTCTAGTAATAAGGGCCATTTCTTCATCCTGCTCTTTATTTTTTGTATCATCGATTCTTCATCAGGTTGAGCAAAGGATTTGAGGGTAATTATCCTCTTCTTTTTGACATCTTCTTCTTGGTGTTGTTTCATGCTTAGCTTATGAGTCATCAGTGATCCTAGAAGCTCCTCCAAGGATAAGATATTCAGATCTTTGGCTTCTTGAATTGTGGTCACTTTGGCCTCCTAAGTCCTTGGTAAAGACCTAAGAATCTTTCTTACGAGATCACTGTTAGAATAAGACTTACCAAAACTTTTTAGACCATTAATAATATCAGTAAAATGAGTAAACATCTTAGTTATTGATTCATCATGCTCTATTTTAAAAAGTTCATATTTATGCACAAGCATGTTGATTTTTAATTCCTTCACTTGATTAGTTCCTTCATGAGTTACTTCTAATCTATCTCATATTTCTTTAGCTGACATGCATGTTGAAATATGATTAAATTTATTAGCATCTAGAGCACAATACAAGATATTCATGGCTTTAGCATTTAGTTGAGCCATTTTTTATCAACTTCATCCTATTCTTTTTCGAGTTTGGTTGATTCCACACCATCAATTATTTTAATGGGTGTGTGTGGTCCATTTACTATGATACTCCACATGTCATAGTCAAGTGCTTGAATAAAGATTTTCATCTGAGCTTTTCAATAGGTATAATTTGATCTATTGAAAAGTGGAGGTCGGTTTGTGGACTGCCCCTCGGCTAGTGAAGTGCCAACTTGAGTTGCCATAGATTTTTAGCTCTTTGATGGTTAAATCAAAGTAGGACTAGAGCACCATACTCTGATATCACTTGTTACCCAGCTATACAACCCAAGAGGAGGGTGAATTAGATTTTTAAAAATTTAAAAATCAACTTACAACTATAAGGATTATTTAACAATGAGTAGGATAAAAATGGAGAGTGAAATTTATGCAAGGTGTTGAAGTTGGATGCAAGAATGCAAGAAGATAAGAAAATTTAAAAGGAGAGCAAGTAAGCACAACATAAATAAAAAAAATTTATAGTGGTTCGGTGCCAACCTTGCACCTACATCTACTCCCCAAGCTCCTACTTGAGAATTCAAATCCACTAAACCGTATTCACCTCGAATACAACGTCAGAACCTCTGACTCTAGCTATTCCAAGCTAGAATACTTATTTTTTAAATACAAACCAATCCAATACAATCCGATTCAAGGTTCAGATCAACCTTTCCATATTTTGAAACCCTTCCAAAACAAAATATCAACTCAAAATAGAGTATAGCAGTTAATCACATAGAAATACAGATGTAGCTCTTTTAATGAGCAAATAAAGCTTTAAATATACTTTACACAATAAGAATGAAGCTCTTCTGATTTTTTTCAAGGTGGTTGAAGACTTGAATGAGCTCTTGGGGGGTTGGTGAACTTGAAATAAAAGCTTCTTGAACTTTTAAGAGGGCTCTTGCTTAGGATTGAAATGAATGCTTGAAGAATCTTCTCAAAATCTTGTTGATTCTCTTCTTTAAGTGCTAAATGATGGTGGAGAGTAATCTGAGCTAAAATAGAGCCATTAAAGCACATTAAATGAGCATTAAATGCAGCCAAAATGAGCTGAAAACTAGCTATTATGAAATTTTTTCATCGCAGGGGTCGACTCATAGGGTCGACTCATGCTCATGAGTCGACTCATGGGGTCGATTTCTATGGCACCGAACAAAAAATGACTGTTCTGTAATTTTGACCTACACAGCAGCATAGGTCGACTCATAGGGTCGACTCATGGACAGGGGTCGACTCACAGAGTGTGCCAGCTAAAAAATTCAGTGTACCGTTCAACCCCTTTTGACATGAGTCGACTCATGGGATCGACTCAAATTTATGAACATGATTTTCTTTCAAAATATACATTTAAAAATATTAAAATTACCTCCAATAGATTACAAATCTTCTGTTCTTGCTCTTGAGACATTCGAATCAGAACTTGATAAAATTATGATTTTATCCCTGAAATATAATAAATCTTTTTTCAAACCAAAATCATTAGTAACCCCCTCAAATACTTTGTAATCATCAAAATCAATTCAAGATGCAATAGTATGTCAATGACATATACTGCTCATTGGGAATGATATCCCAATGATGCAATCGGTCAAGACTTGGCTATCAAATAAGTTTTTCATAAAAGACTTTGGTGAAGCATCCTATATACTAGGTATAAAAATTTATAAAGATAGATTTAAAAAGATGTTAGGTTTATCTCAGTCACGGTATATAGATCTCATATTAAAGAAGTTTAATAAGGAGGCAAGTACTTGCCTATAAGTCATGGTATACGTCTTTCTAACAAAATGTATCCTAAGACATTAGAGAAGAGAAAGAGGATGAATGAAATCCCTTATGGTTCGGCTATGGGATCAATTATGTACGCCATACTATGTACCAGGACTGATGTACCTTATGCGTTGGGCATAGCTAGCAGTTTTCAGGCTGATCTAAGGGAAGATCATTGGAAAGCGGATGATAGCAAGTAGATATTAGAATATGTGTTTATCCTAAATGATGGGGTCGTGAGTCAAAATAGTTTCAAGCAGCAGATAGTATATGACTCAATTACTGAGGTAGAGTACATCACTTCTAGTGAAGCCATTAAGGAAGCTGTCTAGATGAAAAAAAAATTCATCATGGATTTAGGAGTCATTCCTAAGAATGAAGGATCGGTGTCACTCTATTATAATAACACTGGGGTCATTATTCAAGCAAAGGAACCTTGGTCTCATTATAGATCCAAGCACATCTTCAGACGCTTCCATCTCGTTAGAGACAAGATGTTGTCCTTGAATGAGTAGACAGAAAGAATAATATAGTAGACCCATTCATTAAGGCCATACCATAGTAGCTATATGATCGCCATCTTGATTGTATGAGATACAAAGACGATTGAATTTAGTGCAAGTGGGAGATTGAAAGAAGAGTGCCCTATAAACCATTCGCAAGTGTGTTGCGATGAATTTTTTTTTTATAATTTTTAACTCATAAAATGATATTTATTATATGAGGCATTGATTCATCATATTAGCTGCATCTTATTATGTCTAAGATTATGATGAACCCTAAAGATTAGGATAATGATTTTAGAAAACATAAATGGGTCATGCTAGTGAGACCTAAAATCTTAAAATTATAATCTTAAACATTTCTGATCGTAGGAGCATTGAGTCGGAGATCAATGTTCTGGATAGACTGGCACATCCTATGTATGCTCGATGAAGAGGGTGGCAGATCCACTAGCCACTTGTGTGGGACACTAATACAAGGATGTGGGTGCTCATTTGAGAAGTGAATCCACTGAATTGACTCGATGAAAGAGAACATCTTATGAAAGCCTTACCTGTATGTCAAAAATAGATCTCTAAGTGGGAGTTGTGCAAGTGATCTTTAGAACTGAGACCATCATGGAATCTTGTGCACATGAATTCATATTTTGGTTCATACCCAGGCATGACATTAAGACATATACAGGGTATTTTGGATATGATGGAGTGTATATGAAGGTTGTGAGTAGGTCAACATGGAATCAATCACTCCTAGTAAGAGAAGATCACATCCGGTGTATTCTCAATCCTAGATGACTTGAGAAAAATCTTTTGGCCAAAAGCAGAAAGGAGATTAGAAAGAGTTTCTAATACTTCTTCATTGAAGTCTTCATTGGTTAATTAAAAATTGATATGAATGTGTGTTTGAGTTTGATATGATTCCATACTCATGAACATATTCAGGGTGCTGGGATGATCAAAGGATTATATTGCATGATAACTTACCACTGAAGGGCATATTTGATATTTTTATTAAATTTTTATATCTTTTGGATAGTCATGATATGTTGCTAGACATCAATCTTGACTTGTAGATTTTTTATCGAATTAAAGTGTTTAATTTGAATGCTAATTAGAAAGAGTTCTAATTACTGAAATCGGGTTAGCTTGATTGGACCTAAATCGGTTAGATTAAATTCTAATCAAATTAGGTCAACTTGCACTCAGACCTACTACCAACTAGATGTAGAACCCAATAGGTCACACACATATAGAAATTAGCCAAGGATCCTTTTGAAAAAGGTTGATTAGAATTTTAGATTCAATCAGGGCTCCGATAAGCATGCTAGCATGTGTGGAACCCTTGCTACTTTGGAGATCAATTGGTCTCATTCCTTGCTAATTAGCTAGCCCAATTTAGTAGACTTTTGGGTCAGGTCATGCCACCTAGAAGCAGACCAAAATTGGAGCACCACATCCCATTTTAACACCAATTATGAAGTGTCCAAGTTGTGAAGGACTCTTGGCACAAAATAGGTTCTGCGTACAAGTATTGGCATGGGCAGAAGAAAAGAGTCCTTCTGGCATGAGATTAAGATACGTGTGGTAGCCCATATCACCCTTCATCCTCTGATGCACATCTCAAAGTATGAGATGTATTTTTTTTTAAAATTTTTGAGATAGAGAAAAATTAGAAAATGGAAGGAAGTCTCACACACGTGCGCAGAAGCGTCACATCTCTCTGAGATTTAGAGAGTCCTTCTTCTCATCAAATGCTTTCAAAATGGAATAATTTTTGGTGATAATGTTTTGTGTTTGATAAGATATTTTTGGTGATTTTTTTAGAATTTGTTCAGACTTATCTGGATGGTAAATGGATGCCATAAGTTCCTTCTCATGCCTACGCATGGGGTGATCAGACTTTGCATGAAAGGGTGTGAGAACACATCTATTTATGAGAACTTTTATCTACTCATTAGGTGTTCTAGAACTAGAATTGAATCTTCTATTCATGTAGATTTTTAAGGATTTTTTTGATTTGAGAAGGGATGTGAAAACATCCCTTCTCCTGATCACACGTGCAAAGCAGGGTGTGTATCATTGATAAGAGTCCTTCTATTTGAAGGAACTCTTATCTCTGATAATTAGATCAGATAGGCCTCTTCGATGAGGGGCATCCCTCTCTTTTGGCATCCCTTTGATGGCTATAAATTGGCTGGGGCACTGGGTGTCCATGGGATTCAGAAAGAGTTTTCAATTTTATCTCCGTTGTTCTCCTTTCTTTCTTACAGCCTATCTTAGTTTCAGGACAAGGCTTTGGGATTTAAGACAAAACCTTATCTGATCCTAACAAGGGTTGTGAGGGTCCTAAAGAAGGAGGATCAGAAATCTAGAGGAGGTCTGAGAGGGTGGAGTTAGGTTCTTGAAGAAATCTGACCAGTATAGGGCTAGTCGAGTTCTAGGTCCTAGAACTCTTGAAACAAGGTGAAGAAGGAGCGCTGTCTTTGGTTCAGTTTTCGTGTGGATCACCATTGAAGGATGGACACTTGGATGCCTCATAAAAATTGGATTAGCGTTATAGGTATTTTTTTGATCCAAATTTATTTTATTGTACTTTGATTGATATAGTCAAGAGTTTCTGGGCATTGTGTTTTCAGTGCATTGGGTGTTTTTAATAAAAATTTTAAATACTTAATCCTTTCATTGCACCATCGGAACTCAATAGTTATCATATGATTCAGTCTTTCTATCGTGAGTCTTGAATTGACAGAGGTCATAGAGAATTAGTCAGACCCCATCATTAGTCATATGCTAAATTGACTCGACTCAAGTTCATTTGTGAATCCTGTAGAAATTTTTTTCTAGTACTCACACTTGCTTTGGCCAAAAACTTTCTAAACTTAGTCTCATGAATCACATAGGACTTCTCCTTTTTTATCAAGATTGATAGATTCCATCTAGGTGCATCCTACTCCAAATAGTGAATCTGAACCTACTGAAGCCAACATACACAACAAAGATCCGAATGGCTAGGGATCAAGAAAATATGCAGTCAAACTCAGTAGCCTTATTGCGAATAGCCAATGACACAGCAGGTCAAAGGATCACTCATACCACTGCAGTATCGAGATGACCAATGATGAGTGAGTAGACATCCGTATGATTTTTCATGTTGGTTACGCTCAGTGCAACCTGTTCTCTAACAACCATCTATACTCTCATCCTAGTATCTCTACACTATAGATCCAAGACTCATCTGCCCACAAAGGAGGTGAACTATGCACCGATCTCGAATGTATTGATCACTGTCCTCCGTGATGATCCTTTGATCAGAAGTATTTAGAAATTAACTACTAATTAATGTATGTCTCAAATTCTCAACACTTTGAGAATATACAAAATTATCTTTGTTAATTTTTAGGATAAATCATTAACACATAAATATGATTAGAATGAAAAAGTTCTTTATTGATTATAAAAATATTACAAGTACAAGATTAAACCCTAAAATTATAAAATGCATCAGCCAACAATTGGATTCTAGGGTACAAATCTAACAAACTCCCACTTGATCTAAAGCTAATTGGTCATATACCTAAGACCCATCTTCTTAAGGTAAATTTCGATCTTCTGTTGGCTGAGAAGCTTGGTCAGTGGTCCACCATGTTTAATGCGGAGTCAACTCTCTGTACCTCGATGAACTTTTTTTCGAGGTATTTGCATATGATGTGAAACCACTGCTCTATATATTTGGATTTTTGGTGAGATCTAGACTCTTTAGCGAGTACTATAGCACCATTGTTATTGCAGTACAGTGCAACAATATCTGATGGCATCACATCCAGCTCCATAACAAATTTTTTGAACCAAATGGCTTCCTTAGTAGCTTCAAAGGTGGCAATGTACTTGGCTTCCATGGTCGAATCTCCAAGGATCGACTTCTTGGTACTATACCAGCTAATCGTACCACCATTACACAAGAAGATACACCCTGATGTAAACTTTCTATCAACAACATCAGTCATGAAGTCTGAATTGGTGTATCCCTTAACTTTCAGCTCCGATCCTCCATCAAAGATCAACAACAAATCCTTAGTTCTTTTCAAGTGCTTAAGGATATTTTTAACAGCAATCCAGTGTTCTTCACTTGGATTTGTTTGATATCTGCTTGTGATATTCACGATAAGGGCCATATCAGGTCATGTATATAATATGACATACATGAGGCTTCCTATTGCTGAAGCATAAGGAATCTTGCTTATGCACTGGATCTCCTCAAGTGTGTCAGGATACATCTTCTTGGAGTGATGAATGCCATGTCTAAGGGGCAAAAGATCCCTCTTGAAATTTTTCATACTGAACCTCTTCAGCACCTCCTCTATGTACATTCACTGTGAGAATCCTATCATCCTCTTAGATCTATCTCTATAGACTTTTATATCAAGAATGTAGGAAGCTTCTCCTAAGTCTTTCATGGCAAACTCTTTCGACAACCATACTTTGACTGATGTCAACATGAGAATATCATTTTCAATCAAAAGGATGTCATCCACATACAATACGAGAAATATGACAGTGCTCTTACTGACCTTTTTGTACACACACGGCTCCTTATTTTTAATGAAATCAAATATTTTGATCACATCATTAAAGTGAGTGTTCCAACTCTGAGATGCTTGCTTAAGTCCATATATGGACCTTTGCAGCTTACAAACCTTGTGATCACTATCATTGGATGTGAAACCCAAAGGCTATTCCATATAGATATCTTCCTCTAGATATCTATTTAGAAAAGCAGTTTTCACATCCATCTACCAAATTTCATAATCATGAAAGGCTGTTATGACAAGCAAAGTATGGATGGATTTTAGTATAGTCACGGGCAAAAAAGTTTCATGATAGTCAATGCCTTCATATTGACTGTAATCTTTCGCAGCTAGCCTTGCCTTATAGGTCTCTACTTTACCATCCGACCTAATTTTTTTTTATAAATCTATTTATACTAAATAGATATAATACCTTCAGGTGGATCTACTAAGGATCAAACCTGATTGGAATATATAAAGTCTATTTCTGACTTCATCTCTTTCATTCATTTTTCGGAGTCTATATCTAACATTGCCTCATCATAGGTCTTGAGATCATTCCTAATGTCCCTGTCTTCCATAAGAAATGCTTCCTCTAAATCCTTTGTAAGAATATCTAAGTACCTTTTAGGATGATCTACGAGGTGGAGGAGGTATCACATCTACTGGGTCATTACTAAGTTCAGGTTCTTGGATTCAATACTCTTTAGAGACTTTCTCTTCGAGCTCAATTTTTCTCCCACTATCTCGATCTTGGATAAACTCCTTTTTCAAGAAGACAATATGATGGCTCACAATCATATTGTGATTCTCAAGAAGATAGAAGTAGTATCCCATGGTTTTTCCTATAAAGCGAGCCCTAAAAGACCTAGCCTCTAACTTATCTGCCTGTTGTCGTTTGACATGGGCCGGACATCTTCAAATCTTGAGGTAATCAAGAGTTGGCTTTTTACTATGCCATAACTCGTCTGGTGTGGTAGGAATAGATTTAGAGAAAATTTGATTCAAAAGATGAATCACAAAAAACAATGCATGTCCCCAAAGAAAGATAGGAAGGTCTGTGAAGCTTATCATGGATCAGACGACATCTAATAGGATTTGATTCCTTCTTTCGAATACCCCATTGAGTTGAGGCATCCCTGAAGGTGTCCACTATGAGACTATGTCATTATCTTTGAGATAGATCCAAAATTTCTCACTAAGGTATTCTTCTCCTCGATCTGATCAAAGAACCTTTATAGGTTTTTCGATCTATTTTTTTTTTATTTCATGTCTAAACTCTATAAACTTTTCAAAAGCTTCAAACTTTTGGTATATCAGATACACAAATTCATATCGTGAATAATTATTGGTAAAAGTTATAAAGTAGATATAACCACTCCTGGCTTGTACATCGAATGGACCACATACGTTAGTGTATACCCGGGTTAATATCTTAGTGGCTCTTTCTGCCTATGCCACAAAGGGTAGCTTGGCTTTTTTTTCTTGAAGACATGATTTACAAATCAGATAAGACTCAAAAGTCAATGATGGGAGAAAATCATCTTTCTCTAGTTTGTTGAGTCTATCCTCTCCGATATGGCCTAGCCTATGGTGCCACAGATATTTTGGCTAATCCTATCTCTATGTTGCTGTGCCACATTTTTAGATATGTAGAGTATCTCCCACCAAGAGATCAATGAAGAAAACTCACTAGAAGGGGATGAAACACGTTGAAGAAGAATAGCCTTTCTGGTTTCAGCAGCCTTGTAAATCCTGCCAATAGGATTTTCTTCTTTGATTTGAATCCCTTTGCTACCAGATCTGAAATCTACCTTTTGAGATCTGGAAGGACTCTTGATGAAGCCTCCAAAAAATAAAAAGATAGGACCTGAAACTCTTCTTGGATGGCCAAGAGGGGGCACTCAAAATAGAGGGACACACAAAGGGGGGGGCACTAGTTTCTAGCACCTCCTTTCTTTCCTTTTTGGGGTGGCGGCCAAGAAACCCTAGGTTTCTTGGTTCTAGGGTGTGAAGAAGACCAGAGAGAGAGAGAGGAAAAAAGAGAGAGAAAGTTGAAGGAGAAAATGATTTGATTGTTTGAACCATCCATACAAATCTTAAATACAAAGATATTTATAAAAGGTCAATGTGATCCAACCATAAAACTCCCTTGGCTAACTTGATATGAGATTTGTGCTAGCCCAAACCCATGTACACCTATGATTTGAACAAATTTCATCTACCTAGGACTCAAATCTAGCCCAAAATAAGTTAGTCCCTTAAGGCTCAAGTATCCTGAACCTCAAGACCCGAAAGGCTGACAGCCTTTCGTCCTAGGACCCAAACTAGTCTTAGAAACCCCATGAGCACCTCATGGACTTTAGACCTTGGCCTTAGCCTTAGTTCTCTGAGCCTTGGGAGCACCACATGAGGCCCAACAATCTCTACCTTGGTGCCCCAAGGTCTTAGCAAACTCCATCCTATCCATCAAGCACATCAGTGTCACACATCTTTGAAAGCTATCCCGTGGAAGAACCTTCGTCAGTGCATCTGCTGGATTCTCCTTGGTGTGGATCTTCACCAGCTCCACCTTCCCTTCTTCCACAAGCTCTCTGATCTAGTGATATCTAATGTCGATGTGCTTCATCCTTGCATAGTAGACAGAGTTCTGTGCAAGTAACAGTGCACTCTTACTGTCACAGTGCATCCTGACGATCTCTTGTGCAAGACCCATCTCCAATGCCAAACCCATCAGTCAGAGTACCTCCTTCACTCCCTTCATAATACCAATATACTCCACTTCAGTAGTTGATAAGGCCGTGATGGGCTGCAAGCATGATCTCCATGAAACTAGACCTCCAAACAGGCTGAACACAAAATCTATCGTCGATCATCGAGTATCCACATCTCCACCAAAATCAACATCTACAAACCCTCCTATCAGCCCCCGAGCCTCCTTGGACATGTTGGAGAGTCCTTCAGTACCTCTTTGCTGTCTGTTGCAGATGCCAACTCCAACAGTACCCACCAAGTACCTGAAGATCCCTTTCAGTGCTCACCAGTGCTCCCTGCTAGGTTGCGCCATGAACCTGCTGACCTGGCTCACTGCGTGGGCGATATCCAACCTACAACACACCATCGTGTACATAAGACATTCCATACCAGAGGCATACGGCACTCTCTCTATCTCCTGAGCCTCCACCTCGATGTATGGCGACATCATCTTTGAGAGTCTAAAGTGTCTGATGAGTGGCAGCTCCACCGATTTTGCTTCTTTCATCTCGAACCTCTCCAAGATCTTCTTGATGTAGTCTCTCTAAGATAAATGCAGCACTTTTTTGGCTCGATCTCTAAAAATTTTCATGCCTAAGATCTTCCTCGCAGGCTCCAAATCCTTCATCTCGAACTCTCGAGACAAGACTGCCTTTAGTTCATGCACAACCTTCCTACTCTTGCATGCTATAAGCATGTCATCCATATACAAGAGCAGAAACACTCTAGACCCATCCTCAAAAGATTGAACATAAACATAAGAGTCATACTCGGTCCTGAAAAGCTCGATGCTCCTCACATAGGAATCAAATCACTTGTGCCATTGCCTCGGTGACTGCTTCAGCCCATACAGTGATTTCTGTAGCAAATAAACCTTCCTTTCTACTCTTGGCTCTTATAACCCCGGTGGCTACTCCATATAGATGCTCTCCTCCAAATGCCCATAGAGGAACACTATCATGACATCCATTTGCTTCAGCTCCAAGTTCTGAGTTGCTATGATGCTCAGTAACATTCTGATGGAAGCATGTCTGACGACAGGAGAGAAAACCTCACTGAAGTCGATGTCTTCCTTTTGAGAGTATCCTTTGGCCACTAACCTCACCTTGTACCTGATACCTCACTGCTCTGAAGGCCCCTCCTTGCATTGGTAAACCCATTTGCAGCCAATGGGTTTCTTCCCCTGTGGCAACTGCACCAATCATCACGTCTCATTCTTATGGAGAGACTGCATCTCCTCGGACATTGCTTGGACCCACCTCTCTCTGTCCTAGCACTCCATGGCCTCCTCATAGGTATAGGGGTCCCCATTCATTGTCACTAGGGCATATGACAATGTCTCCTTAAAGCCATATCGTTCTAGTTGCCTGACGTTCCTTTTGGGCTTGTGCAGTGCAACCCCAATATCCATCCTAGGTCTAGTTTGCTCCTGCTGGACCTCTTGGCTTCTATCACTTGTTCGAGCTCTCTCTACCTATGGAGACACATCTAAAGAGTGCTCCACCTGAATATCAAGTCTTCCTGATGCACCAGCAAGAGGCAAAAAAGAATAGAATGTAAGTTGTCTAGCGCTACCCTGCTGGACTTCCTATTGCTCCCACAACTCCTCCATGCCATCTCACCTTTGGAGAACTATATTTTCATCGAAGGTGACATCTCTACTAATGACGAACTTCTTTTCCAAGGGATCCCACAGCCAGTATTCTTTAATTCCTCGAGGATACCCCAAGAACACCATCTTCCATGACCTGGCATCCAACTTGGTCTGTTCACTAGCACCAATGTGCACATTATTGAGAATAGTGTCCCAAAGCCAATCATCAGCTTGTTGATAGTTGTGCTCTTTGTTGTATTAGTACATGAATTATAAATAAATAAAAGTTATTTTGATATTTTTCATCATAAATTGTCATCTTCTAATGAACTCCTGTATTGTGGTGAAGTCCTTAGGACTATTTAGACTCAACAAAGGAGGATTTGTCATTTAGTCCTTAAATCTGTTCGCGATCAAATGATACGTTGTTACCAAAGACAACAATATTTATCAAGCATAAGTCATTGTGTGCCATATAGGTTGGTTGTCCTCTTAACCAAGGAGTGTGGAGACACTGGTATGGCATACAGGTGAGATGTAAGGGTACATCTGCACCGAATGTGACTGACTGCAGAGCTATTTCTGCTATCAAGATTTACTCCGATGGAATATGGGTATAAATATCCCTCCGACCTGAGACTGCCACAGTGACTTGCAAGCAACTCACTGCACTTAGGCACTGGACTACCTGAATTTTTAATTCAGTGACGGTAGGCTGCTGGGTGTAGTCAAGTACTTGACTTGTCGGTGCGTGTGTCAAGATGGGATTGACCACTCCAGTTTAGAAGCTGTGTACAGTCATGTTTCAATTTAGCAAAACTTTGACCAGGGTGGTCCCTGTGACGAGTCACAGGACTGTTTGAGTTGAGCACGATTCGGATGATCTAATCAGGGTTGACAGTTTAACCCTGAGTCATCCTAAATACAGAGGTCAAAAAGATAAATTATACAGTAACCATATTCACGTAGATTCTGAGTGTTGCGATTGTGACCATTCGACCTATCCAATCATCGGGTACCATTGCTAGATGGTCACTTCGATTAGTACAGGAATTGGTTCCTGTGCTACCGGCTTAGGTTCGAACCTGCGAGGTCACACACATTAGAGGTTCCTATCTGATCTGATGGCTAATGAAGAGTCCTAATGCTCGTGGACTATGAGTCCTATATGTCTAAGACTCTGTGATCGAGAATCAAGATTTTTTGATCATGAGACCCACACATTTTGGGTACCGGGATCAAGAGTCCCACTGGTTTGGGACTCTTCGATCAGGATTACATATCGATGAATTCTGATGCCCGATTACCCATCGAATTTGGACTCAATATTTATGAGAGGTTTAATTAGTGATTTGATCACTAATTAACTCAATTTGATTGAGTAATTATTTTTTGGATCAAGTCCAATTGAATTGGATTCAGTTGGGTTTGACTCGATTAGGTTAAGAGTTGACCTAATCATCGAGATGGTTTTGTCTCTGATTTGATCAGAGGTTGGGCTTAGTCAATTTTTGATTTGATTAGAATTTTATTGAGCCTAATTAAGCATAATTAAGTTGGGTTTAAATTAGTCTAATTGGACCTTACTTATTTGGTTCAATTAGGTTGGTTTAAATAATTAAACCACCTTGACCCAATCTCCATGCGCCACCTCACTTCCATTACATCCATTTGAATTCATGAGAAGGAACTTCTCATGAATTTTTTCCTCACATCAAGCTCTCTCCACACCCCACTTTAATGTATCATATGAATGGATAAGGATGATTGGTTGGCCATTCAAATTCAAAATAAAGTTTGAATTTGAATGGGCAATCAATCTTTGTGCCTTATCTCTTTTTTTATGCCCCATTTATTACATGAGAAAAGGTTTCTCATGAAATCACTCCATGCACAATTTAAGCCATGCCTCACGCCTTTAGTGGATAAGGGATGAGTTGGTGTCCATTTGAATTTAAAATTTGATTTGAATTCAAATATGCAATTACTCATCTTTATCCTTTCTTTTGGATAAGATGTTTGACGTTGTTATAAAAGGAGGAGAAGAGTGGGACGTGCAATAAGAAGATTTTTGGAGAAAAATTTTGGGGCATGAGAAGTCTTGTGCATGAGAAGAAAGTTCATATCCTTCCAAGAGAAAAAGAAAGAAAAAAAAAAAAAGTGGGTGCAAGGTTTCCGGTGAGTTCCCTAGAGTTTTAGCCTGGGGTTCGGGAAGTGAGAAAGTGAGCTACGAGTATCGTGAGCCCACAAAATCTCAGGAAGATCTTCAACATCCTCTCAAGCACGTCTGTTGATGATCCAAAGCATCTGAAGAATCGACAGACATCGATCGAAGGAGTTCGATCAGCATCAGCCGTCAAAAGGGCTCTACAATGAGCTAGCACTCGTGAGGAGTCGATCAGATCGGAAGCTTTGTGTGGACGATCCGCAGAGGCCAGACACACTGTGTGGCTGTATCGTGATGATCAAACTCTTTCGATGGTGATCAGATTGTGGCGATCTACTACTCGCACAAAGGTATTGTGTTCTGAACACATTACAGTAAAGTATTTATTGTTCGAATTTGAATTTCAAATTTAAATGCATGCATGCTATATATCATATTTAGATCCTAGTGTAGGATAAATTTATATTAATTAATTAGATTAATTAATATTTTTTCACTGTAAAATCATAATTTTAAAAAGTTTTAAAATTATCATTTTATCCCTGCACTGAATTTCACCAAAAATGGTATCAGAGTGGGTTCTTAGATATGATATATATATTTGCATGCATAGATTAAATTGTAATCTAAAAGTTTAAATTTAAAATTTAAAAATTTAAAATTTAAATTTTGAAAGTTGTTCGAAATTCAAAATTTAAACATTTGAAATTCAAAATTTGAAATTTGAATTTTGAAATTTGAAATTCGAAATTCAAAATTTAAAATTTTGAAATTTAAAATTTTGAAATTTGAAATTTATTTAAAATTTGAAATTCAAAATTTAAAATTTAAAATTTAAAATTTGAAATTTAAATTTTAAAATTGGTATATTTAGATATACTTGATCCAAGTAGCAAGTAATCGAATTGGGTTGGTTGCCATGGCCGTTCGGTCATAGGAGAAAAGTAGGGTTTAAAGGCCCTCTCCTCCCATTCGATGGGGTCTCCTATGGCAGTAGGGGTGTTGCAGCAATTATATCCCATGCAGATGAAGCAGCAAAAGAAATTAAGATGTAAAGGTTCAATTGTAAAATTTATCATGAATGTGTTAGATTAGATCTAAAAGAATATTTATGATTTATTTTGATTGAGTTATTTTCTGTTATGTAATTAGCAATAGGATTTCTATTTATGAAATGTGCTGATTTATTTGTGAAATGAGTCAACATATTTGGTGAACAAAAAATAAAACCTTTCAAATTTAAAAATTATTTTCGAAATGCCAAACCCTGACCCATCAACCCAAATACTTAATTAAAAGAATTAAGTGTTGTCTAGTAGGTCTAGAATTGTGAATTAAGACCTAAGATAATTGCATAAACTTATGGATCAATGGGTTAGATGGATCAGGTCCATAATTGGGTTAGACCTAAGGTTAGCTTAAAGAAATAGACTAAATTAGAGTAATTGGTCAAATCTAATCAAAAGTTGAATTAGATTAGGTCAAGGATACTCTAGACTCAACTCCAATAGTTGTAGTTGAATGGGTCCATGTCTTTAACTAGACCAAGATGGACTTAATTCATGGCTACGTGGTGGAACCCTATTTACTAAGTTGATCAAATTAAAACTAATGAACCGGTTGGTGTCTAAGGTAAGTTTGGCAGTTTGACCAGTGGTTTTTAAGCAGGAGCTACTCGCAGTGATTTGATCTCTATCGAGTTAATGGATTATCCCCACCACTGATCTCACTTACCTGGCCAACCTGGTGAATTAGGTTTTGATTAGATTACTTGGTGATTAGGGCTCACCCATGTCATTAGGTAAATCAGTTTGACTGATTTAGGTGCTCTTAATGCTGGCTTAATTAAATCCTTTTTAATCTGACTTGGTGAAGTCAGTGGGAGGATTGAAATTGTCTGGTAATTTATCTTCTCATCTATTCTTTAATAAAATCTTCAAAAATTATTAGGTCCCTAAAAATGATTAAATTATATTGATAACTAAGTCATAGCCTCCCATTAAATGAGTGATAATGAGTCCATTAGTTTAATAATCATTGGAGGCCCAAAGGCCTGGTGCTTATTGACTAATGGAATTATCATTCATAATATGATAATTTGGTTTGAGTCTTTCTGATGGTAGTCAGGTTGGCCGGCCAAAGTTGGGCCTGATCATTCATTAGTCCGATTCACCAAATCGAATCATGTTAATGGTTGGACCTAACCAGATCTTTTCAGTGGAGGCCAAAGCCTACTGATTAGGTTCTGGGGCAAAATCAATTACTAGAAGTTGTTTAAAGAAATAACTGGTTATGAACCTACCCATAGATGCACATGGGTTGACCAACCAAAGTTGGGCTCGTGTGTAGTTTGTGTGAATTCTAGTACCCACTAAGGAATTAAAGTAATTCTTCGAATTGGAGGTTGAGGCTACCAGTTCGTAAAAATACTGGGAGAAACTTTAGACTAAAGTCCAAGTCTTTAGTATTTATAATTTATGTACTAATAGAGGTCCGATTTTCCTTTATGCAGCTATGGCCACTACCCTGTCCCTCCGATCATTATTAGATAATGACAAGCTCATGGGACCTAATTTCGATAGCTGGTATCGAAAATTAAAAATCATCCTTGAGCATGAGCGGATCCTTTATATAGTAACGGATCCGACACCTGAGGAGCCGCCCCGAACGTTAAAGGGACGGTCCGAGATACTTATCAGAAGTGGCTCAACGACCGCACCATCGTTCGGTGCATTATGCTGGTGGCAATGAATGACGAGTTCAGCCACAGGTTCAAGAACGCCCAGCCACAGGAGATGCTTCAAATGTTGAACGACTCCTTTGGCACGCCTGACGATGTTGAAAGGCACAAAACTAGTTGTGCCATTTTCAATGCTCGGATGAGGGATGGAGCCTCAGTCACTGATCATGTACTGTACATGATCGAAATGATTGAGCATCTAAGTAAACTGGGCTTTCCCCTGCACGAGCAGCTCGGTAAGGATGCGATCCTTAATTCTCTGCCCAAGTCCTACCTTCCCTTCCTTACTCATTTTTGAATGACAAAGCCTGCAGTGAACTACCACGGCTTGTTGGGGTTGCTGCAGAACTTTGAGAAGGATCACCAGCTCTATAAGGAGTCGGTAAATTTTGTGGGAGGGTCTTCTTCTGGTCGTCGACCCTTTAAGAAAGGGAAGAAGAACAAGAAGAAGAAGAATAAGAAGGTGCAGCCGCATGCTGGGATGTCTGCACAGGGTCAGACCAAGAAGTGCAAGCCCGACCAGAGCCAGATGGAGTGCTTCTTTTGTAAGAAGCAGGGGCACTGGAAGAGGAACTGTCCTCTATACATTGCCTCACTGGACCCGAACAGGCCGAAGAAGAAGCAAGGTACTTATATGATAACACCTTGCAACTTTTCCATTTATGATACTACTGCCTAGGTATTGGATATCGGAAGCCCTTATCATATTTGTAATTCGATGAAGGGTCTACAGGGCAGTAGGAGATTTGATGAAGGTGAGAGATTCCTGAACGTTGGAGATGGAAGCAAAGTTCCAGTTCTAGCATTAGAAATCATGAACCTTGTAATCAATTTTCGAAACGTAATTCTGAGTGAATATCACTATTGTCCAAGCTTTTTATTAAATATTATTTCTGTAGGCCTTTTGGCCATGAACGGTTATCAATTTTTAATAAAAGAAAATGTTTGCAATATCATTTTGAATGGTGTTACAATGTTTGTTGGATAACTTAATAATGGAATTTACTTTCTATCACAACCTGTTAATATGGTTCAAATCTCCGGTAAACACCCTAGAATAGATAATGTGTCAGAAGTCTACCTTTGGCACTATAGGCTAGGTCATATCAATAAAAACAAGATAAATAAGTTGGCTCAAGAAGGAATTCTTGAAGTTGGTGATTGTGAATCACTTCCAACCTGTGAGTCCTATCTTCTTGAAAAGATGACCAAGTCACCTTTTACTGGAAAAGGTGAGCGAGCCAGTGAACTCTTAGGTCTGGTACATTCTGATGTATGTAGACCCATGAGCTCAAGTGCAAGAGGTGGATATTTCTACTTCATAACCTTCACAGACGACCTATCGAGGTATGGGTATGTCTACTTAATGAAGCATAAGTCGAAGTCATTTGAAATGTTCAAACTATTCCGAAATAAGGTAGAAAAATAAACTGGGAAGTGTATTAAAACTCTTCAATCTGATCGAGGAGGTGAATACCTTTCCAATGATTTTCTGATATATCTTGGGGAGAATGGGATTCTCTCTCAGTGGACACCTCCTGGAACACCACAGCATAATGGTGTGTCTGAAAGGAGGAATCAAACATTGTTGGACATGGTTCAATCCATGATGGGGTTTGCTGGTCTGCCAATCTCCCTCTGGGGATATGCGCTCGAATCGGCTTGTTACCTTCTAAATAGAGTTCTGAGTAAGCCTGTAACCAAAACACCATATGAGATATGGATAGGACGTAAGCCAGTACTCTTGCACCTTAGGGTTTGGGGGTGTCCAGCTTATGTTAAACATTTAATTATGGACAAGCTTGGACCTAGATCTGACAAGTGTAATTTTATAGGGTACCCAAAAGAGATCAAAGGATATTACTTCTACCTAGCTGATGAGCAAAAAGTGTTTGTCAGCCTTAAGGCAATCTTTTTAGAAAAGAAGTTCCTTGGTGAAGGGACTGTTGCCTCTAAGGTCAAACTTGACGAAGTTCAGTAGGTGGAAAATCCGATGCAAGTTGCTGAACCTGAACCGGATTTGATTAGATCAGAACCAGAGCTCATTGTTCAAGCACCCTTAAGGTGATTTGGTAGAGTACCACGTCAACCGGACAGATACTATGGTTTCTTGGTCCGAGATGACGATCCTATCGAACTTGATGAAAATGATGAGATTTCGATCACCTACATGGATGCAATGCAAAGATCCGACTCTGTGAAATGGCTGGAGGCCATGAAATCCAAAATAGAGTCCATGAAGGTCAACGATGTGTGGACATTGGTTGACCCACCCGAAGGAGTAAAACCCATAGGGTGTAAGTGGGTCTTCAAAAGGAAGAGAGGTGCAGACGGAAAGGTGGAAATCTATAAAGCCCGTCTGGTTGCCAAGGGATATCGTCAACGTTATGGTATAGACTATGACGAGATGTTTTCTCCTGTGGCAATGCTCAAATCCATTCGAATTATGCTTGCGATAGCTGTCCATTTGGACTATGAAATCTGGCAGATGGATGTGAAGACAGCTTTCCTAAATAGAGAGCTGGATGAAGAGGTGTATATGATACAACCTGAAGGATTCACATCCGCAAATGAGTCTAAGGTGTGCAGGCTACAGAGATTCATTTATGAACTTAAGCAGGCATCACGGAGTTGGATCATACATTTTGATAAGATGATCAAGACGTATGGCTTCGTTAAGAACGGAGAAGAACCATGCATTTATAAGTGGGCTAATGGTTCAGTAGTAGTATTTCTTGTATTGTATGTGGATGACATTCTCTTAATCAAAAATGATGTCCCTGCATTATAGAGAATAAAGATTTGGCTGTCATCACAGTTCTCCATGAAAGATCTGAGAGAAGCTTCCTACATCCTAGGGATGAGGATCTATAGGGATAGATCTAAAAGGTTGCTTGGTTTATCTCAATCCACGTACATTGATACTATGCTGAAGAGGTTCAGCATAGAGAATTCCAAGAAAGGCTATCTTCCGATAGGCCATGGAATTTCTCTCTCGAAGAGGGATTGTCCGACAACACCTCAAGAGAGAGAGCGTATGGGTAGGATTCCATATGCTTCGGCAGTGGGATCTATCATGTACTCCATGACATATACATGACCAGATGTGGCATTCTCACTAGGGGTAGTGAGTAGATACCAATCTGATCCAGGAGAGAATCACTGGAAGGTTGTTAAAACCATCTTGAAGTATTTAAGAAATACTAAGGACCAGTGGCTTGTTTATGGTGAATCAGACTTGAGATTTATAGGGTTTACAGACTCGAGACTTATAGGGTTTACAGACTCTAGTTTTCAGTCTGATCACGATGACAGCAAGAGTGTGTCGGGATTTATTTTTACCCTTAATGGTGGGGCTGTCTGCTGGAAGAGTTCCAAGCAGCACACAGTGACTGATTCAGTTTGTGAGGCGGAGTATGTCGCTGCATCAGATGCTGCCAAAGAAGCGGTGTGGCTGAGAAAATTCATCATCGAGCTCGGAGTAGCACCCTCCCTTGTTGGTTTAGTTCTGCTCTATTGTGACATCTCTGGAGCCATTGCTTAGGCGAAGGAACTGAAGGAACACCAGCGAACGAAGCATATTCTATGCTACTACCATCTCATCCGAGAAATCATGGATCGAGATGACGTCGACCTTCAGAAAATCAATGGAAAGGAGAACCTGATCGATCCATTCACTAAAGCCATTACAATGAAGGAGTTCGATGACTTCAAATTGAAGATGGATATTAGATACTACACCGATTGGCTTTAGGCCAAGTGGAAGATTGTTGGGAATAGTATCCCAAAGCCAATCGTCAGTCTATTGATGGTTGTGCTCTTTATTGTATTAGTACATGAATTATAAATAAAAAAAAGTTATTTTGGCATTTTTCATCATAAATTGTCATCTTCTAATGAACTCCTGTATTGTGGTGAAGTCCTTAGGACTATTTAGACTCGACAAAGGAAGATTTGTCGTTTAGTCCTTAAACCTGTTCGCGACCAAATGATACGTTGTTACCAAAGACAATAATATTTATCGAGCATAGGTCGTTGTGTGTCATATAGGTTGGTTGTCCTCTTAACCAAGGAGTGTGGAGACACTAGTATGGCATACATGTGAGATGTAAGGGTACATCTGCACCGAATGTGACCGACTTCGGAGCTATTTCTGCTGTCAAAATTTGCTCCGATGGAATATGGGTATAAATATCCCTCCGACCTGAGACCGCCACGGTGACTTGCAAGCAACTCACTGCACTTAGGCACTGGACTACCTGAATTTCTAATTCAATGACGGAAGGCTGCTGGGTGTAGTCAAGTACTTGACTTGTCGGTACGTGTGTCAAGATGGGATTGACCACTCCAGTTTAGGAGCTGTGTATAGTCATGTTTCAATTTAGCAAAACTTTGGCTAGGGTAGTCCTTATGAGGAGTCACAAGACTGTTTGAGTTGAGCACGATTCGGATGATCTAATCAGGGTCGACAGTTTAACCCTGAGTCATCCTAAACACAGAGGTCAAAAAGATGAATTATATAGTAACCATATTTACATAGGTTCTGAGTGTTGCGATTGCAACCATTTGACCTATCTGGTCGTCGGGTACCATTGCTAGATGGTCACTTCGATTAGTACAGAAATTGGTTCCTGTGCTACCGACTTAGGTTCGAACCTACGGGGTCACACACATTAGAGGTTCCTATCTGATCTGATGGCTGATAAAGAGTCTTAATGCTCATAGACTATGAGTCCTACGTGTTTGGGACTCTGTGATCAAGAATCAGGATTCTCTGATCATGAGTCCCACACATTTTGGGTACCGGGGTCAAGAGTCCCACTGGTTTGGGACTCTTCGATCAGGGTTACATATCGATGAATTCTGATACCCGATTACCCATCGGATTTGGACTCAATATTTATGAGAGTTTTAATTAGTGATTTGATCATTGATTAACTCAATTTGATTAAGTAATTATTTTTTGGATCAAGTCCATTTGAATTGGATTCAGTTGGGTTTGACCCGATTAGGTTAAGAGTTGACCTAATCATCGAGATGGTTTGGTCCCTGATTTGATCAGGGGTTGGGCTTAGTAAATTCTTGATTTGATTAGAATTTTATTGAGCCTAATTAAGCCTAATTAAGTTGGGTTTAAATTAGTTTAATTGGACCTAACTTATTTGATTCAATTAGGTTGGTTTAAATAATTAAACCACCTTGACCCAATCTCCATGCGCCACCTCACTTCTATTGCACCCATTTGAATTCATGAGAAGGAACTTCTCATGAATTTTTTTCTCACACCAAGCCCTCTCCACATCCCACTTCAATATGCCATATGAATGGATAAGGATGATTGGTTGGCCATTCAAATTCAAAATAAAATTTGAATTTGAATGGGCAATCAATCTTTACGCCTTATCCCTTTTTTTACGCTCCATTTATTACATGAGAAAAGGTTTCTCATGAAATCACTCCATGCACAATTTAAGCCATGCCTCACGTCTTTAGTGGCTAAGGGATGAGTTGGTGTCCATTTGAATTCAAAATTTGATTTGAATTCAAATGTGCAATTACTCATTTTTATCCTTTCTTTTGGATAAGACATTTGACGTTGTTATAAAAGGAGGAGAAGAGTGGGGCGTGCAATAAGAAGATTTTTGGAGAAAAATTCTAGGGCATGAGAAGTCTTATGCATGAGAAGAAAGTTCATATCCTTCCAAGAGAAAAAGAAAGAAAAGAAAGAAAAGTGGGTGCAAGGTTTTCGGTGAGTTCCCTGGAGTTTTAGCCTGGGGTTAGGGAAGTGAGAAAGTGAGCTACGAGTGTTGTGAGTCCACTAAATCTCTGGAAGATCTTCAACATCCTCTCAAGCACGTCTGTTGATGATCTGGAGTGTCTGAAGAATCGACAGACATCGATCGAAGGAGTTCGATCAGCATCGACCGTCAAAAAGGCTCTACAACAAGCTAGCACTCGTGAGGAGTCGATCAGACCGAAAGCTTCATGTGGATGATCCATAGAGGCCAGACATACTGTGTGGCTGCATCGTGATGATCAGACTCTCCTGACGGTGATCAGATTGTGGCAATCTACTACCCACACAAAGGTATTGTGTTCTGAACACATTACAGTAAAGTATTTACTGTTCGAATTTGAATTTCAAATTTAAATGCATGCATGCTATATATCATATTTAGATCCTAGTGTAGGATAAATTCATATTAATTAATTAGATTAATTAATATTTTTTCACTGTAAAATCATAATTTTAAAAAAGTTTTAAAATTACCATTTTACCCCTGCACTGAATTTTCACCAAAAGTCGTGCACGCAATCACCCTTAGATGGCTCAGCCCAATCCTCCTTTCAGATCATTTTTTCTCTGGAATACTACTATCTAATCTTGTGTGAGGTAATCGATTCACCAAATAGTAAGCTGCATCCACTGTATCAACCTAGAACGCCTTAGGAAGCCCTACCAGCATCCTCATGCACTGTGCCTTTTCCAAAAGGGTTCTGTTGATCCTCTCAACCACTCCATTTTGCTGAGGAGTCTCTCTCACCAAGAAGTGCCTTTTGATGCCACACTCCTTACAAAAAATATGAAATTTTCTGTTGGTGTACTCTCCACCATTGTCGAACCACAGACACTTCAAGCTCCGACCTGTCTCCTTCTCCACCTCAGCTTTCTACACCTTGAATTTAGTGAAGACTTTTGATTTCTCCTTCATGAAGTAGACCCATACATTCTTTGAGAAATCATCTATAAAGATCAAAAAGTATCTCACCCTGTTTCTTGCTGAAATAGAGGTCGGTCCCCACACATCAGTGTGGACTAGTTCCAGTGGGGCTGCACTATGGGCTGAACTGGTAGTGAACTGCACTCTCCTTTATTTTTTCATCTGACATGGATCACATACCTCTGAAATACCTCCATTCAGATCTGAAATCAGACCATGCTTGCTCAGCTCCTTCATCCCACGATCATCCATGTGGCCTAGGTGGTAGTGCCACAACTGATGAGCCCCCTGCTAATTCTGCACTACAACTGCTGTATTAGATTCTTCGATCACCACAGATCCTTCCAATCTATAAAGATTATTCTCCATTCTCCTATCTCTTATCATCACTATGGCTCCATTAGAGATATTCAAGACTCCACTTCTGGCAGACTGCTGAAGCTGAAGCTACTCCGCTCCTCTCCAAATAGCCTAGTGACACAAGTTTCTTCTTCAATTTTGGGACGTGCTTCACATTTGTGAGAGTCTGCACCATCCTATCAAACGTCCTCACATGAATGCTACCTATACCAACAATATTGCATGGGTGATCATCTCCAAGTGTCACGATCCCCTCATCAATCTTGGTGTATGTCACGAACCAAGATCGATTTGGGATGTAGTGATGTGAACAGGTTGAATCCAGGATCCATACATCTGTGTATTGCATGTGACCATCAGATACCACCAAGAGGTCATCCTCCACCTCCTGATCAGCCACCATACGCAATGCCTCAAATCCTCCCTTGTCTCCTTTCTTGCTCTTCCACTGTGGGCAATCTCGCTTGAAGTGCCCGATCTCATTGCACTTGTAGCCCCGAGTCTCTTTCTTGCTACTGCTCTTTCGGGACTTTAATCGTCCCCTTGACTTGCCTCTTTTTTTTCCTCTTCCTAACCTCTCCTCCACGGCCAAGCCCTCTTGGGGAGCTTCATCCTTGGTCATCTTTTCCTACTGTTCATTGGAGCACAGCACCGAGACCATGTCTTCATACTCCAAAGTCTCCTTGCCATACAACAACATCGTCACCAATGGATCATAGGAAGGGGACAGAGAGCATAGCAATAATAGAGATCTATCTTCCTCCTTCATCTTCACCCCGATGTTCAGCAACTCATTGCACATCTGGTCGAACCTCTGGATGTGACCCAAGACATCTCCACCTTCCTGCATCCGAAGGCTGTACAGTCTCTTCTTCAACATCAGCTTGTTGCATATATTTTTTTCCATATACATGGTGTACAACTTCGACCACAAACCCTTCGGGATCTTCTCCTCTCACATTGAATAGAGAGCAGGATCCGCCAAATATTCTTTAATCACCAAACAAGCCTTTGTCTCCAAGGATATCCATTGACGATCCGACATCCCTTCAGGATTTTCCTCCAACGTCTAATCCAGATCTGCCTGAACCAAGAGATCTTCAATCCTAACTTTTGACATAGAAAATTTTTTTTTTTCTATCAAACTTCTCAAAATCAACCTTCATGTTGCTTGCCATGGCTGGATCCAAACCAAATCATAATAGAAAATCCAAAAGATTTGAGAAATACCATGACAGGGATCTTGCTGAAATTTCAGCCTTTGAAGATCTTCACCTTCTGGCATCACGTTCTCTCTCCATGCAACACGGACTCTGATACCAATTATTGTGCCACATTTTTAGGTGTGTAGAGTACCTCCCGCTAGGAGATCAATGAAGAAACTTTCTGAAAGGGGATGAAACATGTTGAAGAAGAACAGCTTTCTTGATTTCAGCAGTCTTGTAAATCCTGTCAGCAGGATTTCCTTCTTCGATTCGAACCCCTTTGCTACTAAATCTGAAATCCATCTTTTGGGACTTGGAAGCACTCTTGATGAAGCCTCCAAAAAACAACAAGATAGGATCTAAAACTCTTTTTGGGTGGCCAAGAGGGGGTGCTCAAAATAGGGGCATGCACAAAGGGGGGGTACTGGTTTCTAACGCCTCCTTTCTTTCTTTTTTGGGGTGGCAGCCAAGAAACCCTAGGCTTCTTAGTTCTAAGGTATGGAGAAGGCTAGAGAGAGAGAGAGGAAGGAAGAGAGAAAAAGTTCAAGAAAAAAATAATTTGATTGATTGAACCATCCATACAAACCCTAAATATAAAGATATTTATATAAGGTCAATATGACCCAATCACAAAACTCCCTTAGCTAACTTGATATAAGATTTGTGCTAATCCAAACCTATATACACCCATAATTTGAACAAATTTCATCTACCTACGACTCAAATCTTGCTCAAAACAAGTTAGCCCCTTAAGGCTTAAGTCTCCTGATCCTCAAGATCCGAAAGGCTGACAGCCTTTCATCCTAGGACCCACACTAGTCCTAGAAACCCCATGAGCACCTCATGGACTTTGGACCTTGGCCTTAGCCTTGGTCCCTTGAGCCTTGGGAGCACCACATGAGGCCCAACATAAGTCTCTTAGACCCTATGGAATTAACAATTTGCTCGTTAATATTTACACTCGCATTTATATGCAAATGATCAAGATCGTCCTGCAGCGAAAATTTAGTGCAGGGGCAAAATGGTAATTTTAAAACTTTTTCAAAATTTTTATTTTACAGCAGAATTATTAATTAATCTCATTAATTAATACTAATTAACCCTACACTAGGATCTAAATATGATACAACAGCATGCATTTAAATTTAAAATTCAAATTTGAATCAGTAAACCTTTTACAGTACTGTGTTCAGAACACATCACCTTTTGTGGGTAGTCGATCACCACAATCTGATCACCATCGGGGGGCTCTGATCATCACGTCGCAGCCACACAAATGTCTGACCTCTGCGGATCATCCACACGAAGCTCCCGTCTGATCAGCTCCTCACGAATGCTAGTTTATGATTTCACCCTTTTGATGGCAGATGTTGATCAAACTCCTTCGATCAATGTGTGCCGACTACTCGGATGCTCTGAATCATTTGCACGGTTGCTTGAGAGGCTGATGGATCTCTCCCTGAAATTTGGTGGACTCACGACACTCGTGGCACACCAATCTCACTTCCCAAACCCTAGGTAAAAACCCTAGGGTACACACTAAAAACCCTACGCTCAATTTTCTTTCTTTTCTTTCTTTTTCTCTCGAAAGGTTTTGGACCTTCACCTTGTGCACAAACTTTTCTCACACCCCAAAGTTTCTCTCCTAAAATTTCTACGCACGTCCCACCTTTCTCCTCTTTTTAAAACAACATCGAACGTGTCTTATCCGTGTGAGAGGATAAAGATGAGTGGTTGCACATTTGAATTCAAATCAAATTTGAATACAAATGCAAAACCAACTCATCCCTATCCACTTGTGTGTGAGAAGAGAAGGGACGTGAGTTGATTTGTGCATGGAGAGTTTACACGAGAAACATTTTCTCGTATAAAATATGGGGCGCACAAGATAAGACCATGGTGCATGGATTAGTTGGTTGCTCATTCAAATTCAAACTTTCTTTTGAATTTGAATGGCCAACAAACTTATTTTTATCCATATATTTGGCACACAAGGGTGGGCGTGGGATGGCTTCTGTGTGGAGAAAATTCATGAGAAGTTGCTTCTCATGAATTTAAATATGCACAGAAGAAGTGAGGTGGCGCAGGGAGAAAAGTCAAGGTTGTTTGAACCTAATTGAGCCAACCTAATCTAAATAGGTTAAGCACAATTAGAATAAATTAAATCCAACTTAATTAGGCTTAATTAGGCTCAATAAAATCCTAATCAAATCAAGAATTAACTAAACCTAATCTCTGATCAAATCAGGGACTAAACCACCTTAGCGATTAGGTCAACATTTAACCTAATCGGGTCAATCCAAACTGAATCCAATTCAATTGGACTTGATCCAAAAATAATTACTCAATCAAATTAAGTTAATTAGTGATCAAATCACTAATTAAACCTCTCATAAATATTGAGTCCAAATCCGATGGGCAATCAGGCATCAGAGACCATCGATATGAAACCCTGATCAAAGAGTTCAAATTTCAAATTCAAAATTTAAAATTCAAAATTTTGACCCCGGTACCCAAAATGTGTGGAACTCATGATCAGAGAATCCTAATTCTCAATCATAGAGTCCCAGACACATAAGACTCATAATCAGCCATCTGATCAGAAAGGAACTACTAATGTGTGTGACCCTGCAGGTTCGAACCTAAGCCGGTAGCACAGGAACCAATTCCTGTACTAATCGAAGTGACCATCTAGCAATGGTACCTGACGATCGGATAGGTCGAATAATCACAATCGTAATATTCAGAACCTACGTGAATATGGTTATCGTATAATTCATCCCTTTTGACCCCTCGATTTAGGATGACTCAGGGTTAAACTGTCAACCCTGATGATATCATCCGAATCGTGCTCAACTCAATTAGTCCTGTGACTCCTCACTAGGACTACCCTGGCCAAGGTTTTGCTAAATTAAAACACGACTGTACACAGCTCCTAAACTGGAGTGGTCAATACCATCTTGACACACGCACCGATAAGTCAAGTACTTGACTACACCCAGCAGCCTTCCGTCATTGAATTAGAAATTCAGGTAGTCCAGTGCCTAAGTGCAGTGAGTTGCTTGCAAGTCACCGTGGCGGTCTCAGGTCGGAGGGATATTTATACCCATATCCCATCGGAGCAAATCTTGACAGCAGAAATAGCTCCGAAGTTGGTCACATTCAGTGCAGATGTACCATTACATTTCACCTGTATGCCATAGGAGTGTCTCCACACTCTTTGGTTATGAGGACAACCAACCCATATAGCACACAACGACCTATGCTCGATAAACATTGTCGTCCTTGGTAACAACGTATCATTTGGTCGCGAACATGTTTAAGGACTAAGTGACAAATCCTCCTTTGTCGAGTCTAAATAGTCCTAAGGACTTCACCACAACACAGGAGTTCATTAGAAGATGAAATATTTGTGATGAAAAAATATCAAAATAACTTTTATTTATTTATAATTCATGTACTAATACAAAAGGAGCACAACCGTCAACAGACTGACGATTGGCTTTGGGACACTATTCCCAACAATCTCCCACTTGGCCTAAAGCCTATCGGTGCAGTATCTAATACCCATCTTCGACTTGTAGTCGTTGAACTCCTTCACCGCAATGGCTTTAGTGAATGGGTCGGCTAGGTTCTCCTTTCCGTCGATCTTCTGAAGGTTGACGTCACCTCGATCTACGATCTCCCGGATGAGATGGTAGCGGCGCAGAATATGCTTCGTCCGCTGGTGTGCCTTTGGTTCCTTCGCCTGAGCAATGGCTCCAGAGCTGTCGCAGTAGAGCAGAACTGGACCAACAAGGGAGGGTGCTACTCCGAGCTCGGTGATGAATTTCCTCAGCCACACCGCTTCTTTGGCAGCATCTGATGCAGCAATATACTCCACCTCGCATACTGAATCAGCCACAGTGTGCTGCTTGGAACTCTTCCAGCAGACAGCCCCACCATTAAGGATAAAAATAAATCCTGACACACTCTTGCTATCATCGTGATCAGACTACAAACTAGAGTCTGTAAACCCTATAAGTCTCAAGTCCGATTCACCATATATAAGCCACTGGTCCTTAGTATTTTTTAAATACTTCAGGATGGTTTTAACAACCTTCTAGTGATTCTCTCCTGGATCAGATTGGTATCTACTCACTACCCCTAGTAAGTATGCCACATCTGGTCGTGTACATGTCATGGCGTACATGATAGATCCCACTGTCGAAGCATATGGAATCCTACCCATACGCTCTCTCTCTTGAGGTGTTGTCGGACAATCCCTCTTCGAGAGAAAATTTCCATGGCCTATCGGTAGATAGCCTTTCTTGGAATTTTCCATGCTGAACCTTTTCAGCATAGTATCAATGTACGTGGACTGGGATAAGCCAAGCAACTTTTTGGATCTATCCCTATAGATCCTCATCCCTAGGATGTAGGAAGCTTCTCCCAGATCCTTCATGGAGAACTGTGACGATAGCCAAATCTTTATTCCCTGTAATGCAGGGACATCATTCTCGATTAAGAGAATGTCATCCACATACAATACAAGAAATACTACTACTGGACCATTAGCCCACTTATAAATGCAGGGCACTTCTCCGTTCTTAACGAAGCCATACGTTTTGATCGTCCTATCAAAACGTATGTTCCAACTCCGAGATGCCTGCTTAAGTCCATAAAATGACCTCTGTAGCTTGCACACCTTAGACTCATCTGTGGATGTGAACCCTTCAGGTTGTATCATATACACCTCTTCGTCCAGCTCTCCGTTTAGGAAAGCTGTCTTCACATCCATCTACCAGATTTCATAGTCTAGATGGGCAGCTATCGCAAGCATAATCCGAATAGATTTGAGTATTGCCACAGGAGAAAACGTCTCATCATAGTCTATACCATAACGTTGACGATATCCCTTGGCAACCAGACGGGCTTTATAGGTCTCCACCTTTCCGTCTGCGCCCCTCTTCCTTTTGAAGACCCACTTACACCCTATGGGTTTTACTCCTTCGGGTGGGTCAACCAATGTCCACACATCGTTGACCTTCATGGACTCCATTTTGGATTTTATGGCCTCTAGCCATTTCTCAGAGTCAGGTCTCTGCATTGCATCCATGTAGGTGATCAGATTTTCATCATTTTCATCAAGTTCGACAGGATCACCATCCCGGACCAAGAAACCATAGTATCTGTCTGGTTGATGTGGTACTCTACCAGACCGCCTTAAGGGTGCATAATCAATGGGCTCTGGATCTGATCTAATCAAATTCGGTTTAGGTTCGTAACATGTATCAGTTTTTTCACCTGTCGAACTTCGTCAAGTTCGACCTTAGAGGCAACAGTTTTTTCACTAAGGAACTCCTTTTCTAAAAAAATTGCCTTAAGACTGACAAATACCTTTTGCTCATCAGCAAGGTAGAAATAATACCCTTTGGTCTCTTTTGGGTACCCAATAAAATTACACTTGTCAGACCTAGGTCCAAGCTTGTCTGTAATTAAACGTTTAACATAAGTCGGACACCCCCAAACCCTAAGGTGCGAGAGTACTGGCTTACGTCCTATCCATATCTCATATGGCGTTTTGGCTACAGACTTACTCGAAACTCTATTTAGAAGGTAACAAGCCGATTCGAGCACATATCCCCAGAGGGAGATCAGCAGACCAGCAAACCCCATCATGGATCGAACCATGTCAACAGGGTTCGATTCCTCCTTTCAGACACACCATTATGCTGTGGTGTTCCAGGAGGAGTCCACTGAGAGAGAATCCCATTCTCCCCTAGATACGTCAGAAACTCATTGGAAAGGTATTCACCTCCTCGATCAGATCGAAGAGTTTTAATACACTTCTTAGTTTATTTTTCTACCTCATTTCAGAATAGTTTGAATATTTCAAATGATTCTGACTTATGCTTCATTAAATAGACATACCCATACCTAGATAGGTCATCTGTGAAGGTTATGAAGTAGAAAAATCCACCTCTTGCACTTGAGCTCATGGGTCCACATACATCAGAATGTACAAGACCTAAGAGTTCACTGGCTCGCTCACCTTTTCCAGTAAAAGGTGACTTGGTCATCTTCCCAAGAAGACAGGACTCACAGGTTGGAAGTGATTCACAATCACTAACTTCAAGAATTCCTTCTTGAGCCAACCTGTTTATCCTGTTCTTATTGATATGACCTAGCCTACAGTGCCAAAGGTAGACTTCTGACACATTATCTATTCTAGAGCGTTTACCAAAGTTTTGAACCACATTAACAGGCTGTGATAGTAAGTAAATTTCATTATTTAATTATCCAACAAATATTGTAACACCATTCAAAATGATATTGTAAATATTTTCTTTTATTAAAAAATCATAACCGTACATGGCTAAAAGGCCTACATAAATAATATTTAATAAAAAACTTGGACAATAGTGACATTCACTCAGAATTACATTACGAGAATTGATTACAAGACTCATGATTCCTAAAGCTAGAACTGGAACTTTGCTTCCATCTCCAACGTTCAGGAACCTCTCGCCTTCATCAAATCTCCTACTGACCTGCAGACCCTACATCGAATTACAAACATGATAAGGGCTTTCAATATCCAATACCCAGACAGTAGTATCACAAATCGAAAAGTTGCAAGGAGTTATCATATAATTACCTTGCTTCTTCTTTGGCCTGTTCGGGTCCAGGGAGGCAATGAATTGAGGACAGTTCCTCTTCCAATGCCCCTGCTTCTTGCAAAAGAAGCACTCCGCCTGGCTCTGGTCGTGCTTCCACTTCCTGGTCTGACCCTGTGCTACTGTCCCAGCATGAGATTGCACCTTCTTATTTTTCTTCTTCTTGTTCTTCTTCCCCTTCCCAAAGGGTTGACGACGAGAAGAAGACCCTCCCACTACATTCACCGACACCTTATGGAGTTGGTGATCCTTCTCAAAGTTCTGCAGCAATCCCAATAATCCGTGGTAGTTTACTGCAGGCTTTGTCATTCGAAAATGAGTAAGGAATGGGAGGAAGGACTTGGGCAAGAAATTAAGGATCGCATCCTTACCGAGCTGCTCGTGCAGAGGAAAGCCCAATTTTCTTAGGCGCTCAATCATCTCGATCATGTACAGTACATGATCAGTGACTGAGGCCCCATCCCTCATCCGAGCATTGAAAATGGCACAACTAGTTTTGTACCTTTCAACATCGTCAGGCGTGCCAAAGGAGTCATTCAACATTTGAAGTATCTCCTGTGGCTGGGCGTTCTCAAACCTTCGGCTTAACTCGTCATTCATTGCTGCCAGCATAATACATCGAACGGTGGTGCGATCATTGAGCCACTTCAAGTAAGTATCTCAGATCGCCTTACTAGCATTCGGAGCTGGCTCCTCAGGTGCTGGATCCGTTACTACATAAAGGATCCGCTCATGCTCAAGGATGATTTTTAATTTTTGATACCAGCTATCGAAATTGAGTCCCATGAGCTTGTCATTATCTAATAATGACCGGAGCGACAGGGTATTGGCCATAGCTGCATAAAAGAAAATGAGACCTCTATTAGTACATAAATTAATACTAAAGATTTAGACTTTAGTCTAAAGTTTTTCTCAATATTTTTACGAACTAGTAGCCTCATCCTCCAATTCGAGGAATTACTTTAATTCCTTAATGGGTACTAGAATCCACACAGACTACACACGAGCCCAACTTTGGTTGGTCAACCCATGTGCATCTATGGGTAGGTTCTTAACCAATTATTTCTCTAAACAACTTCTAGTAATTGATTTTGCCCCAGAACCTAATCAGTAGGCTTTGACCTCCACTGAAAAGATCTGGTTAGGTCCAACCATTAACATGACTTAATTTAGTGAATCGGACCAATAAATGATCAGGCCCGACTTTGGCCGGCCAACCTAACCACCATCAGAAAGACTCAATCAAATTATCATATTATGAATAATAATTCCATTAGCCAATGAGCACCAGGCCTTTGGGCCTCCAATGATCATTGAACTAATGGACTCATTATCACTCACGTAATGGGAGGCTATGACTTAGTTATCATTATAACTTAATCATTTTAGGGACCTAATAATTTTGAGGATTTTATTAAATAATAGTAGAGAAGAAATCATCCAGCCAATTTCAATCCTCCCACTGACTTCACCATGTTAGATTAAAAAAAAGATTTAATTAAAGCTGGCATTAGGAGCACCTAAATCAGTCACACTGATTTACCTAATGACATGGGTGAGCTCTAATCACCAAGTGATCTAATCAAAATCTAACTTACCAGATTGGCCAGGTAAGTGAGATCAGTGGTGGGGATTTGCCATTAACTCATCAATGATCGAATCAATGTGAGTAGCTCCCGCTTAAGAACCACTGGTCAAAACTGTCGAACATACCTTAGACACCAATCGGTTCATTAGTTTTAATTTTGATCAACTTAGTAAATAGGGCTCCACCGCGTAGCCATGAATTAAGTCCATCTTGGTCTAGTTAAAGACATAGACCCATTCAACTACAACTATTGAAGTTGAGTCTAGAGTATCCTTGACCTAATCTAATTCAACTTTTGATTAGATTTGACCAATTACTTCATTTAGTCTATTTTTTAAGCTAACCTTAGGTCTAACCGAATTATGGACCTAATTCATCTAACCCATTGACCCACAAGTTTATGCAATTATCTTAGGTCTTAATTCACAATTCTAGACCTACTAGACAACACTTAATTCTTTTAATTAAGTACTTGGGCTGATGGGTCAGGGTTTGGCATTTCGAAAATAATTTTCAAATTTTGAAAGATTTTATTTTTTGTTCACCAAATGTGTTGACTCATTTCACAAACGGATCAGCACAATTCATAAACAGCAATCCTATTGCTCATTTCATAATAGAAAATAACTCAAAATAAATCATAAATTTTTTTTTAGATCTAATCTAACACATTCATGATAAATTTTATAATTAAGTCCTTTCACTGCTTCATCGGTATGGGATATAATTGCATCGGCACCCCTACCGCCATAGGAGACCCCATCGAATGGGAAGAGAGGGCCTTTAAATCCTACTTTTCTCCTATGACCGGACGGCCATGGCAACCAATTCAATTAGATTACTTGCTACTTGGACCAAGTATGTCTAAATATATCAATTTTAAAATTTAAATTTTGAATTTTAAATTTCAAATTTTAAATTTCAAAATTGAGATTTCAACCAAATTTCAAATTTTGAATTTTCAATATTTGAATTTTAAATTTTGAATTTTGAATTTTAAATTTCAAATTTTGAATTTCAAATTTCAAATTTGAGATTTCAACCAAATTTCAAATTTCAAATTTTGAATTTCAAATTTGAAACTTCTAACAAATTTCAAATTTTAAATTTCAAATTTTAATTTTTTTTGAATTTTAAATTTTGAATTTTGAATTTCAAATTTAAACTTATAGATTACACCTTAATCTACGCATGCATATGTATATCATATTCTAGAACCATGCTCTGATACCATTTGTAGCGAAAATTTAGTGCAGAGGAAAAATGGTAATTTTAAAATTTTTTCAAAATTACTATTTTACAGTGGAATTATTAATTAATCTCATTAATTAATACTAATTAACCCTACACTAGGATCTAAATATGATACAACAGCATGCATTTAAATTTAAAATTCAAATTTGAATCAGTAAACCTTTTACAGTACTATGTTCAGAACACATCACCTTTTGTGGGTAGTCGATCATCGCAATCTGATCACCGTCGGGGGGCTCTGATCATCATGTCACAGCCACACAAATATCTGGCTTCTGTGGATCATCCACACGAAGCTCCCATCTGATCAGCTCCTCACGAATGCTAGTTCGTGATTTCACCCTTTTGATGGCAGATGTTGATCAAACTCCTTCGATCAATGTGTGCCGACTCCTCGGATGCTTTGGATCATTTGCACGGTTGCTTGAGAGGCTGATGGATCTCTACCTGAAATTTGGTGGACTCACGACACTCGTGGCACACCAATCTCACTTCCCAAACCCTAGGTAGAAACCCTAGGGTACACACTAGAAACCCTACGCTCAATTTTCTTTCTTTTCTTTCTTTTTCTCTCGGAAGGTTTTGGACCTTCACCTTGGCACAAACTTTCCTCACACCCCAAAATTTCTCTCCTAAAATTTCTACACACGTCTCACCTTTCTCTTCTTTTTAAAACAACATCGAACGTGTCTTATCCGCGTGAGAGGATAAAGATAAGTGGTTGCACATTTGAATTCAAATCAAATTTGAATTCAAATGCAAAACCAACTCATCCCTATCCACTTGTGCATGAGAAGAGAAGGGGCGTGAGTTGATTTGTACATGGAGAGTTTACACAAAAAATATTTTCTCGTGTAAAATATGGGGCGCACAATATAAGACCATGGTGCATGGATTAGTTGGTTGCTCATTCAAATTCAAACTTTCTTTTGAATTTGAATGGCCAACCAACTTATTTTTATCCATATATTTGGCGCACAAGGGTGGGCATGGGATGGCTTCTGCATGGAGAAAATTTACGAGATGTTGCTTCTCGTGAATTTAAATATGCACAGAAGAAGTGAGGTGGCGTAGGGAGAAAAGTCAAGGTGGTTTGAACCAAATTGAGCGAACCTAATCTAAATAGGTTAAGCACAATTAGAATAAATTAAATCCAACTTAATTAGGCTTAATTAAGCTCAATAAAATCTTAATCAAATCAGAAATTAACTAAACCTAACCCCTGATCAAATCAGGGACTAAACCACCTTAGCGATTAGGTCAACATTTAACCTAATCGGGTCAATCCAAACTGAATCCAATTCAATTGGACTTGATCCAAAAATAATTACTCAATTAAATTGAGTTAATTAGTGATCAAATCACTAATTAAACCTCTCATAAATATTGAGTCTAAATTCGATGGGCAATTAGGCATCAGAGACCATCGATATGAAACCCTGATCAAAGAGTTCAAATTTCAAATTCAATATTTAAAATTCAAAATTTTGATCCCGGTACCCAAAATATGTGGAACTCATGATCAGAGAATCCTAATTCTCAATCATAGAGTCCCAGACACATAAGACTCATAATCAGCCATCTGATCAGAAAGGAACCACTAATGTGTGTGAGCCCACAGGTTCGAACCTAAGTCGGTAGCACAGGAACCAATTCTTGTACTAATCGAAGTGACCATCTAGCAATGGTACCCGACGATCGGATAGATCGAATAATCGCAATCGCAATATTCAGAACCTACGTGAATATGGTTACCATATAATTCATCCCTTTTGACCCCTCGATTTAGGATGACTCAGGGTTAAACTGTCAACCCTGATGATATCATCCGAATCGTGCTCAACTCAATTAGTCCTGTGACTCCTCACTAAGACTACCCTGGCCAAGGTTTTGCTAAATTGAAACACGACTGTACACAGCTCCTAAATTGGAGTGGTCAATTCCATCTTGACACACGCACCGACAAGTCAAGTACTTGACTACACCCAGCAGCCTTCCGTCATTGAATTAGAAATTCAGGTAGTCCAGTGCCTAAGTGCAGTGAGTTGCTTGCAAGTCACCATGGCGGTCTCAGATTGGAGGGACATTTATACCCATATCCCATCGGAGCAAATCTTGACAGCAGAAATAGCCCGAAGTTGGTCACGTTCAGTGCAGATGTACCATTACATCTCACCTGTATGCCATAGGAGTGTCTCCACACTCTTTGGTTATGAGGACAACAAACCCATATGGCACACAACGACCTATGCTCGATAAACGTTGTCGTCCTTGGTAACAATGTATCATTTGGTCGCGAACATGTTTAAGGACTAAGCGACAAATCCTTCTTTGTCGAGTCTAAATAGTCCTAAGGACTTCACCACAACACAGGAGTTCATTAGAAGATGAAACATTTGTGATGAAAAAATATCAAAATAACTTTTATTTATTTATAATTCATGTACTAATACAAAAGGAGCACAACCGTCAACAGGCTGACGATTGGCTTTGGGACACTATTCCCAACACGTCCATCAAGAAAGCACGTTTAATAATTTTATTTTCAAAATAAATCAAACATATATCTTTATCGAAATAAAAATTATAATTATCCTGTGCCAGCATAGATATGAAAATCAAATTTTTACTAGCTATAGGTACATAATAGCAGTCTTTAAGAATTAAACTAACTCCTAACAGTAATCGTAGAGGGTAGATCCCGACGGCCATAGCAGCAATCCTTACTCCATTGCCAACATGAAGAGTGATCTCACCTTCCCTCAGCCCTCTCACTTCTTCAAGACCCTACATAGAAGTGCCCAAATGAACACTTGATCCAGAATCTAGAATCCAACTAGAAGAAGAGGAAACTATTAGATTAGTTTTAATAATGATCATATCAGATGTACCTTCAGAAGGCCCATTCTTCTTCCTGCTATTGACAGTCGCCAGGTAGGTCAATAGTTCCTCCTCCAATGGCCTTTGACATTGCAATGAAAATACTTTTCTTTGTTGTTGGCCTTCTTCAGAACCTGCTTCTTGGGCTTGGCCTCATTCTTTTGCTTTTTTACAAGCTTCTTCTTCTTCTTAAAATAAGACTTTCTTTTGGAGGAAGCCCACTCCATAGTCAGAGCTATACCCCTTGAACTTTTTATCATGCCCTCTGCTGTTACCAGCATGTTCAGTAACTCAGATAAAGTGCTATCAATTTTATTTATATGATAGTTTATGATAAACTACCCATATGAATCAGGAAGAGATTGGAGAATTAGATCCATCTGTAATTCCTTATCCATATTCATGTCGAGCTTTTGAAGCTCCTCGATGTCCTTGATCATTATCAAACAATGATCATTGACGGACTGCCCATCACGTATTTTTACTTTAAAAAATCTTTGAGAGACTTCAAAGTGAGCTATGCGACTGTACTCACCGTACAACTCTTGCAGCTAAGTCAACATCTCTCTGACAGTCCTCATGTCTTCATGTTGTTGTTGAAGAACATTGGACATGAATGCTAAAATATAATACTTTGCCTTGTTATCTTCATCCATCCACTTCTCAAGTGTGGCTCGTTGATCAGGGGATGGATGAGCTAGTAATGTTGCGAAATTTGAGTGCAGGGGTAAAATAGTAATTTTAAAACTTTTTTAAAATTATGATTTTATAGTAGAAAATATTAATTAATCTAACTAATTAATATGTGTTTACCTTACACTAGGATCTAAATATGATATACAGTATGCATGGATTTAAATTTAAAATTCGAATTTGAACAGTAAACACTTTACTGTAATGTGTTCAGAACACAATACCTTTGTGTGGATAGTAGATCGTCGCAATTTGATCACCATCGAGAGAGTCTGATCATTGTGATATAGCTACACAGTATATCTAATCTCTACGGATCATCCACACGAGGCTCCCGATCTGATCGGCTCCTCACGAGTGCTAGCTCGTTGTAGAGCCCTTTCAACGACCGATGCTGATCAAACTCCTTTGATCGATGTCTGTCGATTCTTTGGATACTCTGGATCATCAGCAGATGTGTCTGAGAGGATATTGAAGATCTCTCTAAAATTTGGTGGGCTCACGACACTCGTAGCTCACCTTCTCACTTCCCGAATCCCAGGCTGAAACCCTAGGGAACTTACTAGAAACCCTGTGCCCACTAATTTTTTTCTTTTCTTTCTTTTTCTCTCGAAAGGATATATACTTTCTACTGGTGCACAAGGCTTCCTCATGCCCCACTCTTTTTCTCCAAAAAATTCTTCGCATGCCCCACCTTTCTCCTCATTTTAAAACAATATCGAACATGTCTTATCCACGTGAGAGGATCAAGATAAGTGGTTGCACATTTGAATTCAAATCAAATTTGAATTCAAATGCAAAATCAACTCATCCTATCCACTTGGGTGTGAGAAGAGAAGGGGCGTGAGTTGATTTGTGCATGGAGAGTTTACATGAGAAACACTTTCTCGTATAAAATATGGGGTGCACAAGATAAGAGCATGGCGCATGGATTAGTTGGTTGCTCATTCAAATTCAAACTTTCTTTTGAATTTGAGTGGCCAACCAACTTATTTTTATCCAGATAATTGGCACACAAGGGTGGGCATGGGATGCCTTCTGTATGGAGAAAATTCATGAGAAGTTGCTTCACGTGAATTCAAATATGCATAGAAGAAGTGAGGTGGCACAGGGAGAAAGGTCAAGGTGGTTTGAACCTAATTGAGCCAACCTAATCTAAATAGGTTAAGCACAATTAGACTAAATTAAATCTAACTTAATTAGGCTTAATTAGGCTCAATAAAATCTTAATCAAATCAGAAATTGATTAAGCCCAACTCCTGATCAAATCAGGGATCAAACCATCTCGATGATTAGGTCAACTCTTAACCTAATCGGGTCAAACCCAACTGAATCCAATTCAATTGGACTTGATCAAAAAATAATTACTCAATCAAATTGAGTAAATTAGTGATCAAATCATTAATTAAACTTCTCATAAATATTGAGTCTAAATCTGATAGGTAATCGGGTATCAAAGTCCATCAATATGAAACCTTGATCGTAGAGTCCTAAACCAGTGGGACTCCTGACCCCGGTATCCAAAATGTGTGGGACTTGTGATCAGAGAATCCTAATTCTCGATCACAGAGTCCTAGACACATAGGACTCATAGTCCATGAATATTAGGACTCTACATCAGCTATCAAATCAGATAGGAACCTCTAATGTGTGTGACCCCACAGGTTCGAACCTAAGCTGGTAGCACAGGAACCAATTTCTGTACTAATCGAAGTGACCATCTAGCAATAGTACCTGACATCTGGATAGGTCGAATAGTCACAATCGCAACACTCAGAACCTACGTGAATATGGTTACTGTATAATTCATCCCTTTTGACCCCTGTGTTTAGGATGACTCAGGGTTAAACTGTCAACCCTGATTAGATCATCCGAGTCATGCTCAACTCAATCAGTCCTGTGACTCCTCACTAGGACTACCCTGGCCAAGGTTTTGCTAAATTAAAACATGACTGTACACAGCTCCTGAACTGGAGTGGTCAATCCCATCTTGACATACGCACCGACAAGTCAAGTACTTGACTACACCCAGCAGCCTTCCGTCACTGAATTAGAAATTCAGGTAGTCCAGTGCCTAAGTACAGTGAGTTGCTTGCAAGTCACCGTGGTGGTCTCAGGTTGGAGGGATATTTATACCCATATCCCATCGGAGCAAATCTTGACAGCAGAGATAGCTCCGAAGTCGGTCATGTTCAGTGCAGATGTACCCTTACATCTCACTTGTATGCCATACCAGTGTCTCCACACTCCTTGGTTAAGAAGACAACCAACCTATATGGCATAATATGACCTATGCTCGATAAACATTGTTGTCGTTGGTAACAACGTATCATTTGGTCGCGAACAGGTTTAAGGACTAAATGACAAATCCTCCTTTGTCGAGTCTAAATAGTCCTAAGGACTTCACCACAACACAGGAGTTCATTAGAAGATGATAATTTGTGATGAAAAATATCAAAATAATTTTTATTTATTTATAATTTATGTACTAATACAACAAAGAGTACAACCATCAACAGGCTGACGATTGGCTTTGGGACACTATTCCCAACAATCTCCCCCTTGGCCTAAAGCCAAGTGGTGTAGTATCTAATACCCATCTTTGACTTGAAGTCGTCGAACTCCTTCACCGCAATGGCTTTAGTGAATGGGTCGGCCAGGTTCTCCTTCCCATCGATCTTCTGAAGGTCGACGTCACCTCGATCCATGATTTTTCAGATGAGATGGTAGCGACGCAGAATATGCTTCGTCCGCTGGTGTGCCTTCGGTTCCTTCGCCTGAGCAATGGCTCCAGAGCTGTCACAATAGAGCAGAACTGGACCAACAAGGGAGGGTGCTACTCCGAGCTCGATGATGAATTTTCTCAGCCACACTGCTTCTTTGGCAGCATCTGATGCAGCGACATACTCCACCTCGCAAACTGAATCAGCCACTGTGTGCTGCTTGGAACTCTTCCAGTAGACAGCCCCACCATTAAGGGTAAAAATAAATCCTGACACACTCTTGCTGTCATCATGATCAGACTGAAAACTAGAGTCTGTAAATCCTATAAGTCTCAAGTCCGATTCACCATAAATAAGCCACTGGTCCTTAGTATTTTCAAATACTTCAGGATGGTTTTAACAATCTTCCAGTGATTCTCTTCTGGATCAGATTGGTATCTACTCACTACCCCTAGTGAGTATGCCACATCTGGTCATGTACATGTCATGGCGTACATGATAGATCCCACTGTCGAAGCATATGGAATTCTGTCCATACGCTCTCTCTCTTGAGGTGTTGTCGGACAATCCCTCTTCAAGAGAGAAATTCCATGGCCTATCGGTAGATAGCCTTTCTTGGAATTCTTCATGCTGAACCTTTTCAGCATAGTATCAATATACGTGGACTGGCATAAGCCAAGTAGCCTTTTAGATCTATCCCTATAGATCCTTATCCCTAGGATGTAAGAAGCTTCTCCCAGATCCTTCATGGAGAATTGTAATGACAGCCAAATCTTTATTCCTTGTAATACAGGGACATCATTCCCGATTAAGAGAATGTCATCTATATACAATACAAGAAATACCACTACTGGACCATTAGCCCACTTATAAATGCAGGGCTCTTCTCCATTCTTAATGAAGCCATACGTCTTGATCGTCCTATCAAAACATATGTTCCAACTCTGGGATGCCTGTTTAAGTCCATAAATGGACCTCTGTAGCCTGCACACCTTAGACTCATCTGTGGATGTGAATCCTTCAAGTTGTATCATATACACCTTTTCATCCAGCTCTCCGTTTAGGAAAGTATCTTCACATCCATCTGTCAGATTTCATAGTCCAGATGGGCAGCTATCGCAAGCATAATCCCTTGGCAACCAGACGGGCTTTATAGGTTTCCACCTTTCCATCTGCGCCCCTCTTCCTCTTGAAGACCCACTTACACCCTATGAGTTTTACTCCTTCGGGTGGGTCAACCAATGTCCACACATCGTTAAACTTCATGGACTCCATTTCGAATTTCATGGCCTCTAGCCATTTCTCAGAGTCAGGTCTCTGCATTGCATCCATGTAGGTAATCGAATCCTCATCGTTTTCATCAAGTTTGATAGGATCTCCATCCCAGAACAAGAAACCATAGTATCTATCCAGTTGACGTGGTACTCTACTAGATCGCCTCAAGGGTGCAGGAACAATGGGCTCCAGATCTGATCTAATCAAATCCGGTTCAGGTTCAGCTACTTGTGTCGATTTTTTCACCTGCCGAACTTCCTCAAGTTCGACTTTAGAGGCAACAGTTCCTTCACTAAGGAACTCTTTTTCTAAAAAGATTACCTTAAGGCTGACAAACACCTTTTGCTCATCAGCTAGGTAGAAATAATACCCTTTGATCTCTTTTGGATACCCTATGAAATTACACTTGTCAGACCTAGGTCCAAGCTTGTCCGTAATTAAACGTTTAACATAAGTCGGACACCCCCAAACCTATAGGTGCGAGAGTACTGGCTGACATCCTATCCATAACTCATATGGTATTTTGGTTACAGACTTACTCGGAACCCTATTTAGAAGGTAACAAGCCGATTTGAGCGCATATCCCCAGAGGGAGATCGGCAGACCAGCAAACCCCATCATGGATCGGACCATGTCCAACAAGGTTCGATTCCTCCTTTCAGACACACCATTATGCTGTGGTGTTCCAGGAGGAGTCCACTGAGAGAGAATCCCATTCTCCCTTAAATATGTCAAAAATTCATTGGAAAGGTATTCACCTCCTCGATCAGATCGAAGAATTTTAATACACTTCCCAGTTTATTTTTCTACCTCATTTCAGAATAGTTTGAACATTTCAAATGACTCCGACTTATGCTTCATTAAATAGACATACCCATACCTCGATAGGTCATCTGTGAAGGTTATGAAGTAGAAATATCCACCTTCTTCACTTGAGCTCATGAGTCCACATACATCAGAATATACCAGATCCAAGAGTTCACTGGCTCGCTCACCTTTTCTAGTAAAAGGTGACTTGGTCATCTTCCCAAGAAGACAGGACTCACAGATTGGAAGTGATTCACAATCATCTACTTCAAGAATTCCTTCTTGAGCTAATCTGTTTATCCTGTTCTTATTGATATGACCTAGCCTATAGTGCCAAAGGTAGACTTCTGACACATTATCTATTCTAGGGCATTTACCGGAGGTTTGAACCATATTAACAGGTTGTGACAGTAAGTAAATTCCATTATCTAATTGTCCAACAAATATTGTAACACCATTCAAAATGATATTGCAAATATTTTTTTTTATTAAAAAATCATAACCGTAAATGGCCAAAAGGCCTACAGAAATAATATTTAATAAAAAGCTTGGACAATAGTGACATTCACTCAGAATTACATTACGAGAATTGATTACAAGGTTTATAATTTCTAAAGCTAGAACTAAAACTTTGCTTCCATCTCCAACATTTAGGAACCTCTCACCTTCATCAAATCTTCTACTGACCTGCAGACCCTGCATCGAATTGCAAATATGATAAGGGCTTCCGATATCCAATACCCAGGTAGTAGTATCACAAATGAAAAAGTTGCAAGGTGTTATCATATAATTATCTTGCTTCTTCTTCAGCCTGTTTGGGTCCAGGGAGGCAATGTATAGAGGACAGTTCCTCTTTCAGTGCCCCTGCTTCTTGCAAAAGAAGCACTCCGCCTGGCTCTGGTCGGGCTTGCACTTCTTGGTCTGACCCTGTACAGACGTCCCAGCATGCGGCTGCACCTTCTTGTTCTTCTTCCCTTTCTTAAAGGATCAACGACCAGAAGAAGACCCTCCCACAACATTCACCGACTCCTTATGGAGCTGGTGGTCCTTCTCATAGTTCTGCAGCAACCCCAACGAGTCGTGGTAGTTTACTACAGGCTTTGTCATTCAAAAATGAGTAAGGAAGGGGAGGAAAGACTTAGGCAATGAATTAAGGATCGCATCCTTACCGAGCTGCTCGTGCAAGAAAAAGCCCAGTTTACTTAGGCGCTCAATCATTTCGATCATGTACAATATATGATCGGTGACTGAGGCCCCATCCCTCATCCGAGCATTGAAAATGGCACAACTAGTTTTATACCTTTCAACATCGTCAGGCATGCCAAAGGAGTCACTCAATATTTGAAGCATCTCCTGCGGCTGGGCATTCTCAATCCTGCGGCTGAACTCATCATTCATTGCCGCCAGCATATGCACCGAACGGTGGTGCGGTCGTTGAGCCACTTCTGGTAAGTGTCTCAGACCGTCCCTCTCGCATTCGGGGCTGGCTTCTCGGGTGTAGGATCCGTTACTACATAAAGGATCCGCTCATGCTCAAGGATGATTTTTAATTTTTGATACCAGCTATCAAAATTAGGTCCCATGAGCTTGTCATTATCTAGTAATGATCGGAGTGACAGAGTAGTGGCCATAGCTGCATAAAGAAAAACTAGACCTCTATTAGTACATAAATTATTAATACTAAAGATTTGGACTTTAGTCTAAAGTTTCTCCTAATATTTTTACGAACTGGTAGCCTCAACCTCCAATTCGAGAAATTACTTTAATTCTTTAGTAGGTACTAGAATCCACACAGACTACACACGAGCCCAACTTTGGTTGGTCAACCCATGTGCATCTATGGGTAGGTTCATAACCAATTTTTTCTCTAAATAACTTCTAGTAATCAATTTTGCCCCAGAACCTAATCATTAGGCTTTGGCCTCCACTAAAAAGATCTGATTAGGTCCAACCATTAACATGACTTGATTTGGTGAATCAGACCAATAAATGATCAGGCCTGACTTTGGCTGGCCAACCTGACCACCATCAGAAAGACTCAAACCAAATTATCATACTATGAATGATAATTCCATTAGTCAATAAGCACCAGGCCTTTGGGCTCCAATGATTATTAAACTAATGGACTCATTATCACTCACTTAATGGGAGGCTATGACTTAGTTATCACTATAACTTAATCATTTTTAGGACCTAATAATTTTTGAGAATTTTATTAAAGGATAGATGAGAAGAAAATATCCAGTCAATTTCAATCCTCCCACTGACTTCACAAAGTCAGATTAAAAAAGGATTTAATTAAAGCTGGCATTAGGAGCACCTAAATCAGTCAAACTGATTTACCTAATGACATGGGTGAGCCCTAATCACCAAGTGATCTAATCAAAACCTAACTCACCAGGTTGGCTAGGTAAGTGAGATCAGTGGTGGGGATATGCCATTAACTCGTCAGAGATCGAATCAATGTGAGTAGCTCCCACTTAAGAACCACTGGTCAAACTGCCAAACTTACCTTAGACACTAACCGGTTCATTAGTTTTAATTTGATCAATTTAGTAAATAGGATTCCATCATGTAGCCATGAATTAAGTTCATCTTGGTCTAGTTAAAGATATGGACCCATTCAACTACAACTATTGGAGTTGAGTCTAGAGTGTCCTTGACCTAATCTAATTCAACTTTTAATTAGATTTGACCAATTACTCTAATTTAGTCTATTTCCTTAAGCTAACCTTAGGTCTAACCCAATTATGGACCTAATCCATCTAACCCACTAACCCACAAGTTTATGCAATTGTCTTAGGTCTTAATTCACAATTCTAGACCAACTTGACAACACTTAATTCTTTTAATTAAGTATTTAGGCTGATGGGTCAGGGTTTGACTTTTCAAAAATAATTTTCAAATTTGAAAGGTTTTATTTTCTGTTCACCAAACATGTTGACTCTTTTCACAACTAGATCAGCACATTTCATAAATAGCAATCCTATTGCTAATTATATAACAGAAAATAACTCAATCAAAATAAATCATGAATATTCCTTTAGATCTAATCTAACACATTCATGATAAATTTTATAATTGAACCTTTACAATTAAGTCCTTTCGCTGCTTCATTTGTATGGGATATAATTACAGTGGTACCCCTACCGCCATAGGAGACCCCATCGAATGGGAGGAGAGGGCCTTTAAACCCTACTTTTCTCTTATGATCGGACGGCCATGGTAACCAACCCAATTTGATTACTTGCTACTTGGATCAAGTATATCTAAATATATCAATTTCAAAATTTAATTTTAAATTTCAAATTTTAAATTTTAAATTTTAAATTTTGAATTTCAAATTTCAAACAAATTTTAAATTTCAAATTTCAAATTTTTGAATTTCAAATTTTGAATTTTAAATTTTGAATTTCAAATTTGAAATTTTAACCAAATTTTAAATTTCAAATTTTGAATTTCAAATTTTAAATTTTAAAATTCAAATTTTGAATTTTGAATTTCAATCTTTTGAATTTTGAATTTCGAACAACTTTCAAAATTCAAATTTTAAATTTTGAATTTTAAATTTTAAATTTAAACTTTTAGATTACAACTTAATCTATGCATGCAAATTCATATATCATATCTTAGACCTGCTCTGATACCATTTGTTGCGAAATTTGAGTGCAGGGGTAAAATGGTAATTTTAAAACTATTTCAAAATTATGATTTTATAGTGGAAAATATTAATTAATCTAATTAATTAATATATATTTATCCTACACTAAGATCTAAATATGATATACAGCATGCATGGATTTAAATTTGAAATTCGAATTTGAACAGTAAACACTTTATTGTAATGTGTTCAGAACACAATACCTTTGTGCGGGTAGTAGATCGTCGTAATTTGATCATTATCGGGAGAGTCTGATCATCGTGATGTAGCCACACAGCATGTCTGCCCTCTACGGATCATCCACACGAGGCTTTCGGTCTGATCGGCTCCTCACGAGTGCTAGCTCATTGTAGAGCCCTTTCAACGGTGGATGCTGATCGAACTCCTTCGATCGATGTCTGTTGATTTTTTAGATACTCTGAATCATCAGCAGATGTGCTTGAGAGGATGTTGAAGATCTTTCTAAAATTTGGTGGGCTCACGACACTCGTAGCTCACCTTCTCACTTCCCGAACCCCAGGCTGAAACCCTAGGGAACTCACTGGAAACCCTGTGCCCACTTGTTTTTTCTTTTCTTTCTTTTTCTCTCAGAAGGATATGAACTTCCTACTTACTCACAAGGCTTCCTCACACCCCACTCTTTTTCTCCAAAAAATTCTTCGCACGCCCCACCTTTCTCCTCATTTTAAAACAACATCGAATGTGTCTTATCCATGTGAGAGGATAAAGATAAGTGGTTGCACATTTGAATTCAAATCAAATTTGAATTCAAATGCAAAACCAACTCATCCCTATCCACTTGGGCATGAGAAGAGAAGGGGCATGAGTTGATTTGTGCATGGAGAGTTTACACGAGAAACACTTTCTCGTGTAAAATATGGGGCGCACAAGATAAGAGCATGGCGCATGGATTAGTTGGTTGCTCATTCAAATTCAAACTTTCTTTTGAATTTGAATGGCCAACCAACTTATTTTTATCCAGATAATTGGTGCACAAGGATGGGCATGGGATGCCTTCTGTGTGGAGAAAATTTATGAGATGTTGCTTCTCGTGAATTCAAATATGCGTAGAAGAAGTGAGGTGGCACAGGTAGAAAGGTCAAGGTGGTTGGAACCTAATTGAGCCAACCTAATCTAAATAGGTTAAGCACAATCAGACTAAATTAAACCCAATTTAATTAGGCTTAATTAAGCTCAATAAAATCCTAATCAAATCAGGAATTGATTAAGCCCAACCCCTAATCAAATCAGGGATCAAACCATCTCGACGATTAGGTCAACTCTTAACCTAATCGGATCAAACCCAACTGAATCCAATTCAATTGGACTTGATCCAAAATTAATTACTCAATCAAATTGAGTTAATTAGTGATCAAATCACTAATTAAACCTCTCATAAATATTAAGTTCAAATTCGATAGGCAATCGGGTATCAAAGTCCATCAATATGAAACCTTGATCGTAGAGTCCCAAACCAGTGGGACTCTTGACCCTGGTACCCAAAATGTGTGGGACTTGTGATCAGAGAATCCTGATTCTCGATCACAGAGTCTCAGACATGTAGGATTCATAGTCCACAAATATTAGGACTCTTCATCAGCCATCAGATCAGATAGGAATCTCTAATGTGTCTGACCCCGCAGGTTCGAACCTAAGTCGATAGCATAGGAACCAATTCCTGTACTAATCGAAGTGACCATCTAGCAATGGTATCCGACATCCGGATAGGTCGAATAGTCGCAATCGCAACACTCAAAATCTACGTGAATATGGTTACTATATAATTCATCCCTTTTGACCCCTGTGTTTAGGATGACTCAGGGTTAAACTGTCAACCCTGATTAGATCATCCGAGTCGTGCTCAACTCAATCAGTCCTGTGACTCCTCATTAGGACTACCCTGGCCAAGGTTTTGCTAAATTGAAATACAACTGTACACAGCTCCTGAACTGGAGTAGTCAATCCCATCTTGACACACGCACCGACAAGTCAAGTACTTGACTACACCCAGCAGCCTTACGTCACTGAATTAGAAATTCAGGTAGTCCAGTGCCTAAGTGCAATGAGTTGCTCGCAAGTCACTGTGGCGGTCTCAGGTCGGAGGAACATTTATACCCATATCCCATCGGAGCAAATCTTGACAGCAGAGATAGCTCCGGAGTCGGTCATGTTCAGTGCAGATGTACCCTTACATCTCACTTGTATGCCATACCAGTGTCTCCACACTCCTTGGTTAAGAGGACAACCAACCTATATGGCACAGAACGACCTATGCTCGATAAACATTATTGTCCTTGGTAACAACGTATCATTTGATCGTGAATAGGTTTAAGGATTAAACGACAAATCCTCCTTTGTCGAGTCTAAATAGTCCTAGGGACTTCACCACAACACAGAAGTTCATTAGAAGATGATAATTTGTGATGAAAATGTCAAAATAATTTTTATTTATTTATAATTTATGTACTAATACAACAAAAAGCACAACCGTCAATAGGCTGACGATTGGCTTTGGGATACTATTCCCAACAGGTAACACAGGTGCATCCTGCTCAAGGATATGGGTAAGTTTCTCAGAACTGAGAATGATTCTCAAATTTTGGAGTCAGTCTTCTTCATATCGATCAACCTATTGGTATCGAGGATATGGGCTAAGGGGTTGGAACTCGACATGATTATCTACAAAGAGAATATTTCTAATTAGATGTTTGTACTTATAAAAATATTTATTCTAGAAACTTTAAGAATAAACAAAGGCTCCCATTATTTTTTACGAATCTCCCACACTCCTCGGGTGGAGAAACAAAAACCTATACGTGATCGATTTCAAGTAAGTACTGCTGTCCCATTAATCTATACGCTCCTCACCTAATAGTTATTAGTGAGTACAGACCAATGAGTAGACAATACTTTATCCATTGCTTCACTAAGCAAGGTGCAATGGGCTTGGTCTCTAAGTCTTGTAGCCTCATCTAACAGTTATTGACATATTTCTTAGTTAAGTTAAATCCATCATTCATCAGTGGGCCCAAAGCCATCATTGAAACCCTCATCTAATAGTTATTGAGCCCAACTCCATCTCTATCCTGGGACATCGAATGTCAATAAAGTATTGTACCTTCCTGATGTAATCGAACCACTGTAACCAGTCGAAAATGATCAACACCAGAAAGGTACCCGTATCACTATAATGATGGAAGACCTCTAGACTTAATATTTAGTGAGAAGATTTAGGTTTAAGTCTCTTCTAAATCAGCAGATCTGACATCCGACTAATCAAATTCAGATCAGCACATCAATATATCTAACCAGCCTAGTCAGTATGGGTAAACTCGAGCCAATAAGTAACCTAGCATGAAACTAAATCTCTCAAGACGGTCAGGTAAGATAAGATGAGTGGGGGTCCCCCTATTGCTTTTCTTAGACACCAATCAAAATTAGTCATGTCAGACAATAGAATCAATTAAATAACCACCATCTAAGTACCTACCTTAGACACCAAATTGATCGATTAGAATCAATCAAGTTAACCTATTGAAACGAGCTCGAACCATTGAGCCAAATTTGATCTTGAGCCAATCAACTCACATCAAAATATGAATCGATGCGACTATCTATAACTAAACTCAACTTTGAGCTCTTTTGACCTAATTCTAATCAACCATTGATTAGGTTCAATCAACTGCTCAAAATCGACAATGGGTTCTTGCTTGATCTAATCAATTTGATCCTACTTGTAGTTTGATCACTAGACCTAATTTGCTCAACCCATACCTACATGCAACAACATAATTTCAGATCCAAAAATAATTTTTTAGATTATATTTTATTGTATGCATTAGTGGTTATAATCTTGAAATAATTTTAGATCTAAACCTAATGTCATATATCATATACATGTAGTTTCAGATCTAAATTAAAACATGTATCACATATACATCAAATTTTAGATCTAAAACTAAAAATATATATATCAAATACATGTATAATCAGATCTAGAATAATGATTAAAATATTTTGAAAATATTTTTTAAAAATTAATTCACATCAAATTAGGACAATCTTTTCAATATAAGGGGTAAACCTTATATCAAAAAAATCTTATACTAATTTGATGTGAATATTTAATCATTCTAATTTTAGATCTAAATATGAAATAAGATATATCACATACGTCAATATTCAGATCTAAAAGATTGATTTAATTACTTCAGAAATAATTTTTAAAATTGATCAATTTTGTGTGAAAACAATCTTTTCAATATATGGGATAAATCTTATAACAAGATAACCTTATACCAGCACAAGATCAATTTTAAATCATCAAAACTTTTAGATCTAAGAAAAAAATTAGATTATATGTATCTTTAAAAACCAATGGCTCTGATACCACTATTAGAAAATTGAGTAGGATGCATGTATAGATTTCAAAACTTTTCAATTGCAGTGAAAAAATATTTGGATTAAATTTTTCAACACCACATGCATTAGATCTCATTTAATCCTACCCAAGTTTCAAAGTAAATACATGCATATAATCAAAAAAATAAAATAAGGATGAGATCAAATCTCCATACCTTTACGTGGGTGGAAATTTACTGCTACCGATGATCTTAGATTTGAAGGTCCTCGAGCCACATACGTATTCGGCCTCTATAGGTATCCATTAGGATCAACCTTGAATCCTTCTTTTCATGATAAATCTTTCTTCTTCAAGTAGGATCTTAGCCCTTTAGAATCTTGATCAACTCTTTGATCTTGACTGTGAACTCAACTCTTGAACTGTAACCTTTTTCCTTTTATTCCTCATTGTAGAAGAAAGCCTCCTCAACTCTTGGCATGTAGAAGGATGAACGCCCAACCCTTGGGCATGGGAAAGAAAAGAGGGAGAGAGGATGTGGCATGGAGAAGGGTGAGGAGTTTTTGTTTCAAAAAATTCTATTCATCAAATCCTAAGAGACTATTAATGAATATTTGAATTAAGCCACTAGAGGCATATAATTTTATTTAATTATACTTTATTTATTAAGAATTTAATACTCTCTAATCTATTTTGTAGATAATTAGGAGTTTAAGTTCATACGATTCAAATTGAACTCAAATCAGATCAGATTTGAGTGAACCAGGCAATTAGTTCTCATTCCAGTATGAACACAACTTAAAGATCAAGGGTCAAGAAGCAACCTCTCCAATCAAGGATCTAGATTAGAAGATAAATAGAACTAAATATGAACACGACTTATTGATCAATGGAGGAGAAGCAAGAGGCTTGATCTAGGGGTCCTTATTCACACTCTCACCTTTTTTTATGAAATCTTAAATTCTCTTGTGCCCCTATTCATGAGAATCAGCCAGTCTCCACTCTATAAATAAAACCCCAAGGCCTCCATCTTCTCTAATCAAGCCAATCATAAGTTCTCTTCAAGCTTCTCTCTCTCTTCTCTCTTTCTCTTCTTCATTAGTCTAGGAAAGGTACTAACCCTAACACGACATCATATTCCTCTACAGATCTCTTTTCCACATCCCAAGAAATTTAAGAAAGGTTCTAATCCTAGTGCCGCTATCCTTTCTCGTCCAAATACCTTCTTCCATCTATCTTTCTTCCTTGGGGTTCCTAGACCAAGCCTTCCAGCCATCCTGCTACTGTCTACACGGAGAAAGATGAAAGATTCAAGGAGACACATCCACTGTCAGGCGCAGTGAGAAGATCAACTTCATTTAGTTGTCTTGTATCATAATTTTATTTTATTTTTTTATATATATTTCTTTATTTAATTAATAAAAAATAATTTTATTATAATTTTTATACTTTTTTTTAGTTTCTTATAATTTATTATTCTTTTCTTTTATATTTTTGAAATAATCAACTAAGATCCCTGCAGATATGATCTTGACTCATCCTATCTACATAGTAATGAGTAGGATTAATTTTGGTATGCTACGATACGCACCAAATTTTGATACCATTGTTGGAGATCTTGACATGATTGTTTTGAAAAAAAATTAGTAAAAAAAATCTATAAAATAACAAAAAAATATTTTACTATTTTCTAGATTTTTATTTCTTACTTTAGATTGCTTCACTACCTTATGTTCTTTACTACTTTATATTTCTTATGGATTATTTTCTTCTCTTACACTTTACTTTTCATACTTTGTAGATTAGTAATTTGCCTTTTATTGTTAGTTTATTTACTTAAATTGCTTAATTATCTTCCATTTACTCTTTTTTTTAAAATTTCTGCCTCATATTGCTTTTTATATATAGTAGATTTACTACTTTATATCTAGATTTCTTTATTTACATGCATAAAAAAAATTCTTGCTTTATATAGCCTAGTGATTTACTATATTCTATAGCTTAAAATAATTTACTATTTTATATAATTAGTAATTTTTTATTTTTTATGTAGATTAAATTCTTTGTCTTTTATTTAGATTATGTAATTATCTTTTATTTTTAATTATGAGATTACCTTATTTACATAGTTAAGTAGTTACTTTATTTATTACTGCTCATTATTTGTAGTGATTTACTACTTTCCATAACTTAGAATAATTTATTACTTTAAAAGTAAATTTGACTTGTTGCTTTATTTGTAGGTTATCTACTTGCCTTTTAATCTTAGCATTATTTACTTTCCATTTAGTTAGATTTATTAAATTTTTTCATACCTAATTAACTTAATTTAAAACTTACCTCTTATTCCTTTTTACTTAAAGATAACATAATATAAAAAGAATGTAAAGACTCCACATAACACTTGACTAATATAAATAAACCAATTAAATCTTAAAAGCTACTTAACATGTTTGGACACCTTTTCTTTTTGCATTGCATATTTTCATAAAAAATCTTAATGGCAAAATCCTAATCAACATAAGGTGGGGATTTCATCACCCTTCCTTCACCCACAAACCACCATCATGCAATTGCATTGATCTAAACCTCTAATTTAAAATTGATTAGATGTTGACCCCTAAGGATTCTCAAGCTCAGTAGGATAAGAAATCCTAAAAGTTGGACTAGGTTTAGTTTAGTCAGTTTAACTTGTGTCTAGAAAAGAGGTTCAGGGATTACATCCTAAGGGAAGGTTATTCATTAATTGATTCCGTTCGCTTACCTGACCAACGCAGTTGGTGTCTAAGGAAAGCAATGGGGGACCCCCACCAACCTTACACTTATCTGGTCAGTTGAGCGGCTAGTCTGTTACTTGGAGTGCTTGAAGGTAACCTTGGTAGTTAGGAGCTATCAACATCTAGGGTAACCCATAGTTAGGATTGATTGAACCACTTGATTGTGAACTAAAAATATCAAACGTAATTAATTCTTCTCTCTTCTTAGCCTTTGAACTCCTTAGGTTCTCTTTTTTAAAACTCTTTTCTCTCTCCCTCCTTTTCTGCTCTTCTTTTTCAAAAAAAAAAAGCTGAAATTAAAACTCGATGAGATCTTTTGGGTGCATATTAGGATGCCGATCATTACAACCTGATTTACACCCATTAGACCTAGAGCTAGAAAGAATGATTTGAACAAATTGAATCAAAATCATGGATCCAAAATAAGAGACTGACCCACCACGACAATTGAGGGAGTATTTTACTCCCTCATCTTACACCTCCTGTGGAGGTGGCACAATATGAAATCAAGTCCAGTATTATTCAAATACTACCATCATTCTATGGATTGATAAATGAAGATCCGTACCAATACTTGGATGAATTTCTTGAGATATGCTCTACAATAAAAATTCAAAACTTCTCTGATGATGCCCTCAGGTTGAAACTATTCTCTTTTTCACTTAAAGACAAAGTCAAGCATTAGTTAAACTCCCTAGATTCCATAACCATTTCAACTTAGGACCATCTTCTGAGAGAGTTTCTCAAGAAATACTTCCCACTTGAAAAAATAAATCAAGTTAAAAAAGCCATTATTAGTTTTTCTCAATTGGATGGTGAACATTTTCATGAGACATGAGAAAGGTTAAGGGACGTCATTCATAAATGCCCCCACCATGCTATCCCCAAATGGTAACTTGTTCAGTGTTTCTACGATGGTCTATCGGAGAAACACTGACAAATGACTAATGCATCATATAGTGGAACATTCATGCTAAAGAGTGAGGATGAGACTTGACAGCTTTTTGAAATACTTAGTAAGAACTCCCTACATCACATATCTGCCACCTTTAGAGAACAACCCATGTCTCAATAGAAAAGAGGTGGAATCTATCAGATTGAAAATGTTATGGATATCCATAGTGAGATAAATGAGTTGTCCCAAAAATTAGACTGTCTTCTGAATACTAGATACTTCCCGATTCTACCTAACCCAGTCCAAGATGTTTGTGCATTGTGTGCAAGCCTGATCTATTTTGTTAGTAAATGCCCAACCGCACCTCAATTTTCTGAGTTTGTGCGTAAGCAGGTCTAGCAAGCTCAAACCCAACAAGATCGTAGACCAGAAAATGATCCATACTCGAATACTTATAATCCTGATTGGAGAAACCACCCAAATTTTTTTTTGGAGACCATAGCTAGTGGTTGGACCTACTATACTTAGACCCAACTATCAAGATCCGACATATAAGCATGAACCATACCACTAGTTTCAAAATGCTCCTCAACCATCTACCACTGGTCATAGCTCAGCTTTTGAGGAGAAGGTTCTAAAAGTGCTAGAATGATTAGAAGTCAACATCCAGACCCTTAACTCCCATACGCAATCCATTGCTATGCTAGAGACCCAAATAGGTCATCTAGCAAAAGCATTCAGTAGGAGGAAAGGAGAAAAATTACCGAGCCAACTTGAGTGCAATCTGAGAGGACAATTCATGATTGAGAGCTCCAATGCTTCAGAAATCTTTTCTGAACATGCCAAATCAATCATGACTCTCAGAAGTGGGAAGGTCATTGAACACACAAGTTAAACTAATGAGACCAATCCTAGACCTCTGACCAAGCTCGAATCACCCAGGAATAAGGAGGACCCAAAAGTAGAGAACGGACCAACTGCATCAGAATCACCTTACTTGCCTAAAGCTCTATTTTTGAGTGACCTAAAAGCCCCTACTCTTGCGGATAAGAAGGGAGGAAGACTCGACAAGACGTTAGAATTATTTAAGCAAGTCCAAATTAATCTCTCCCTTCTAATTACAATCAAACAGGTCCTAGCTTATACAAAATTTTTGAAAAAATTATACACCCAAAAATATAAATCTCAATCACAACTTCCAAAGAAAGTATGCCTTATTGAGCAAGCTAGCTCTGTCTTTCAGCATGCTACCCCTCCAAAACTTAAAGATCTAGATACCCCTACCATTTCTTGCATTATAGGAGACTTTCATATAGAACAAGCTCTTCTGGATCTAGGGGCCAGTGTGAACCATTTACATAGCTCGATATATAAACTTTTTAGGTTCGGAGAACTGAAACCCACATCGATCACTTTACAGTTAGTTGATATATCAATTAAGACACTACATGAGATGATCGAGGATATTTTGGTTGTTGGGTTTCGGTGGCACAGCGATAGGGTTAGGAGTTTAAAATTTTCATTCAAAACACCCAATGCACCGGAAGCCCTAATGTCCAAAAACTTTTGACTATAATAATCAAAGCATAATAAATATAAATTAGGATTAGAAAAATATCTGTAGCACTAATCCTAATTTCTACAAGGTATCTAAGTATCCGCCCTTCAATGATGATCTATACAAAAATTGAACCAAAGATAGTGCTCCTTCTTCACCTTGCTTCAAGAGTTCTAGCCCCTAGAACTCGACTAGCCTTGTACCGATCAAGTTTCTTCAAGAACCTGACCTCACCCTCTTAGAACCTCCTCTGGACTTCTGATTCTCCTTCTTTAGGACCCCTACAATTCTTGTTAGGATCAGATAAGGCTTTGTTTTAAATCCCAAAGCCTTGTCTTAAAACTAAGATAGGTTGTAAGAAAGAAAGGAGAGCAATAGGAGAGAAATTGGAAACCCCTCTTAGATTCATCGGATACCTAGTGCCCCGACCTATTTATAGCCACCAGAGTGATGCCAAAAGAGAGGGACATGCCTTATCCAAAAGGTATATCTGATCTAATTATCAGAGATAAGAGTTTCTTCAAGCAGAAGGACTCTTATCCATGATACGTCGATCAGCACCCTGGTCTGCACGCATGCAACCAAAGATGGGATGTTTTCACATTCCTTCTCAAATCAAAAAAATTCTCAAAAATCCACATGGATTGGAGATTCAATCTAGATTTCAGAAAATCAAAAATAATGATAAAATTCTCACAGAAGGATGCTATCCTCACACCTCTTCATGCGAGTGCTGATCACCGCATATGTAGGCATTAGGACCGACTTATGGTATCTGTTTGGCATTCAGATAAGTCTGCAAAAATTCCAAAAAAATTATAAAAAATATCCTATCAAGTAAAGAATGTTATCACCAAAAATCATTTTAATCTAAAAGCATTTGATTGGGATAAGGACTCTCCAAATTATGGAGAGATGCGACGCTTCTACGCGCATGCGAGACATCCTTCTTTTTCTAATTTTTTTTCTACCCCATAAAGTCCAAAAAAAATATATCTCATACTTTAAGATGTGCACCAAGGATGAAGGGTGATGTGAGCTACCACATATAATTCACTCTCATGAATAAATTTTTTCTTCTGCCCATGCCAACACTTGTAGGCTAAACCTGTTTTACACCAAGAGTCCACCACAACTTGGACTCTTCATATTTGGCATTTAACATGGGATGTGGTGCCCCAATTTGGGCTGCTTTCAGGTATCATGATCTGACCCAAATATCTACCAAATTGGGCTAGCTAATTAGCAAGGGATGGGACCAAATTGGTCTCCAAAAAAGCAAGGGTTTCCACACATACTAACATGCTTACTGGAATCCTGATTGAATCCAAAATTCTAATCAACCTTTTTTAAAAGGGTCCTTGGCCAATTTCTATATGTGTGTGACCCATTGGGTTCCACATCTAGCTGGCAGTAGGTCTGGATATAAGTTGACCAAATTTGATTAGATTTCAATCTAATTGATTTAGGTCCAATCGAACTAACCTGAGCTCAATAATTAGAATCATTTCTAATTGGCAATCGAATTAAACTCTTTAATTCGGTCAAAAATCTTCAAGTCAAGATTGATATCTAGCAACGTATTATGACTATCCAAAAGCTATGGAATTTGATGAAAATATCGAATCTATCCTTCAGTGGCATATTACCATGCAATTCAATCCTTCGATCATCCTTGCACCTTGAATATGTTCATGAGTATGGAATCATGTCAAACTCAAACACATATTCATAATGATTCTCAATTAATCAATGATGACTCCAATGAAGAAGCTTAGAAATTCTTTCTAATCTCCTTCCTTCTTTTGGCCAAAAGAATTTTCTCGAGTCATCTAGGATTTAGAATACACAGGATGCAATCTCCTGTTATTAGGAGTGATTGATTCCATGTTGACCTACTCACAACCTCCATACACACTCCACTATATCCAGAACACTCCGTACATATCTTAATTCCATGCCTAGGTATGAACCAAAATATGAATTCATGTGCACAAGATTCCATGGTGCTCTCAGGTCTAAGGATCACTTGCACAACTCTCACTTAAAGAACCATCTTTGACATGCAAATAAGACTTCCATAAGATGTTCTCTTTCATCGATTCAATTCAGTGGACATATTTCTCAAATAAGCATCCACATCCTTGTATTTGTATCTCACACAAGTGGTTAGTAAGATCTGCCATCCTCTTCATTAAGTATACATAGGATGTACCAGTCTATTCGGAATATTGATCCCCGACTCAGTGCTCTTACGACCAAGAATATTTAATATTAGGATCTTAGGTCTCACTAGCATGACCAATTTATGTCTCCTAAAATCGTTATCCTAATCTTTGGGGTTCATCATAATCTTAAACATAATAAGATGTATCTAATATGATGAATCAATACCTCAAATAATAATAAATATCATTTTATGAGTTGAAAAATTGTAAAGAAAGTCCCATCGCAACACACTTACGATTGGCTTATCGGATATTTTTTTTTCAATCTCCCACTTGCACTAAAGCCAATCACCTTTGTATCTCATACAATCATGATGATAATCATATAGCTATTGTGGTATGGCCTTAGTAAATGGTTCTGCTATATTGTTCTTTCTGTCTACTCGTTTAAGGATAACACCTTGTCTCTAACGAGATGGAAATATTTAAGGATGTGCTTGGATCTATAATAAGACCTAGATTTCTTATCTTGAATAATGGCCCCAGTGTTATTACTCTAGAGTGACACCAGTCATTCAATCTTAGGAATGACTCTTAAATTCATGATGAGTTTTTTTATCCAGATAGCTTCCTTAATGGCTTCACTAGCAGCAACATACTCTGGCTCAGTAGTTGAGTCAGCTACTATCTACTGCTTGGAACTCTTCCAACTCACTACCCTATCATTTAGGATAAACACATACCCTGATATTGACTTGCTATCATCTGCTTTCCAATGATCCTTCCTTGGATCAGCCTGAAATCTACTAGCTATACCCAAAGCATAAGCTACATCAGGCTTGGTACATAGCATGGCATACATAATTGATCCCATAGCTGAAGCATAAGAGATTTCATTCATCTTTTTCCTCTCTTCTGGTGTCTTAGGACACATTCTCTTAGAGAGACGTATACCATGACCTACAGGCAGGTAACCTCTTACTTGCCTCTATATTAAATCTCTTTAATATGAGATCTATGTACCATGATTGGGATAAGCTTATCATCCTTTTAGATTTATCTTTATAGATCTTTATATCCAGTATATAGGATGCTTCACCCAAGTCTTTCATGAAAAACTTATTCGATAGCTAAGTCTTGACCGATTGCATCATTGGGATATCATTCTTAATGAGCAGTATGTCACCAACATATAAAACCAAGAAGATAATAACACTCTCACTTATCTTCTTGTATACACATGGTTCATCCATATTTTTGATAAAGCCAAACTCTTTGACTGCCATATCAAATTGGATGTTCCAGCTCCTCGAAACCTGCTTCGATCCATAGATAGATCTCATTAGCTTGCATACTTGATTTGCTCTCCCACTTAAGATAAATCTCTCTGGCTGAGTCATATAGACCTCTTCCTCTAGATTACTATTAAGAAAAATAGTCTTGACATCCATCTGCCAGATTTCATAATCATAGTATGCCGCTATTACAAGTAAAATCTGGACGGACTTGTGCATAGCCATTGGTGAGAAGGTTTCATCATAGTCAATTCTTTGTCTTTGACTGAAACCCTTCGCCACTAACCTAGCTTTGTAGTTTTCTACTTGGCCATCTACTCTGATCTTCCTTTTAAAGACCCACTTGTACCCTATATTGGGGTCACACCCTCAGGTGCATCAACTAAGGTCTACACTTGGTTGGTGTTCATCAAGTCCATCTCAGATTTCATAACTTCTAGCTATCTGTTTGAGTCCCTACTCATGACAGTTTTCGAATAGGTCAGTGGATCAATATCCTGAATGATGTTGATAGAATTGTTATTCTCAATGACAAAATTATATCTCAGAGATGCTTGACACACTCTATCTGACCTTCGAAGAGGAGGTGTGTATAGTGAATGTACCTCATCCTTGGATACTTTTGATTGAGGATCTTCTTATGGTCCAACCACTGATATTTCTAGATCAGTTTGTAGATCATGAACTTTCATAAATTTAATATTCCTCCCACTGCCTCCTTCTTGGATAAATTTATGTTTCAAGAAAGTGGCGTGCCTAGTAACAAACACCTTTTGTTCAGTAGGGTGGTTGAAATAATATCCATTAATTTTATTAAGATACTCTACAAACCTACACTTGTCTGATCTAGCATTAAGCTTATGTCCAAAAATATTTTTGACATAAGTAGGATAGCCCAAAGTCTTAAGATGTTTAAGATTAGTCTTTCTTTCATTTCATATCTCATATGGAGTGCTTGCAACAGACTTTGAAGGTATTCTGTTTAATATATATGTGACAGTCTCTAAGGCATTATTTTTAAAAAGATATTGGAAGATTGGTGAAGCATATCATAGACCGCACCATATCCATTAAAGTGCGATTTCTCCTTTCTGCTGCATCATTTAATTGAGGTGTATAAGGAGGGGTCCATTCAGAGAGAATACCTTTACTTTTAAGATGATCAAGAAATTCACTAGATAAGTACTCTCCTCTTCTATCAGATCGAAAAACTTTGATACTTTTTTCAGTTTATTTCTGGACCATACCTTGATACTCCTTGAACTTATCAAAAGCTTCAAATTTATGTTTCATAAGATACACATATCCAAACCTTAATAAATCATTTGTAAAGATAATAAAATAGGAGTATCTTCTTCTGGCCTGAATTGTTATCAGTCCATATATATCTATATGTACTAGAGCTAACAACTCACTTATTCTCTCTCCATATTAAGAAAATAGAGTCTTGGTCATCTTACCCATGAGACAAGATTTATAAGTCTCCAATGATTCATAATCATTTGGATCAAAGAATTCTTCTTTGTATAACTTATTTATCCTTGACTCATTAGTATGACCAAGGCGACAATGCCAGAGATATGTGACATTCATATTTTCTCTCTTTCTTTTCATATTTTTTTAATATAAAAATATTTTTATTAAGTGTAAGAATTAAAAGATTGTTATCAATATAACCACTATCATAAAATTTATTTAAAAAAAAATGGAGCATCCATTTTTCATTAGCCTTATTTCATAACTTTGTTTTAACAACAAAGATATAGAAATAATATTTCTAATGACCTTTGGCATGTAATAACAGTCTTTTAATTCTAAAATTTTGTCTAAAGGCAAATCAAGCATATAGGTTCCCACAGTCTTTGTGTTAATAGACTCTCCACTTGTGCTATAAAGCTTGAGGTCACCTCTTTTCAGACATTTGATATTCTATAGTCGCTGTAATAAATTATAAATGTGTGATCCATAGATGATATCCAATACCCAAATATCAGAGTCTGAATCACTCAATGAAAAATAGGTCTGTATCATATATATATCTTTTGGTGTTACACTTGCATCCTGCTTCAATCTTGTAAGATAATTCTTGTAATTATACTCCCAATGTCTAAATTTTTTATAAATAATATCCATACGGACATCATTACCTTCTCATTATTACTGACCAATCTAGGGTCAGAAATATCCATAAACATTGGAGTTTTTTTTTGATATAAACCTAATTTGCAATCTAATTAATTTAGGTCCAATCGAGCTAATCTGAGCTCAATAATTAGAATCATTTCTAATTGACAATCGAATTAAACTCTTTAATTCGGTCAAAAATTTACAAGTCAAGATTGACGTCTAGCAACATATCATGGCTACCCAAAAGATGTAGAATTTGATGAAAATACCAAATCTATCCTTCAGTGGTAAATTATCATGCAATTCAATCCTTCGATCATCCTTGCACCCTCAATATGTTCATGAGTATGAAAAAATGTCAAACTCAAACACATGTTCATATCGATTCTCAATTAACCAATGATGACTCCAATGAAGAAGCTTAGAAATTCTTTCTAATCTCCTTCCTTCTTTTGGCCAAAAGACTTTTCTTGAGTTATCTAGGATTGAGAATACACAGGATGCGATCTCCTCTTATTAGGAGTGATTGATTCTATGTTGACCTACTCACAACCTCCATACACACTCCACCATATCCAGAACATCCCGTACATGTTTTAATGCCATGCTTGGGTATGAACCAAAATATGGATTCATGTGCACAAGATTCCATAATGGTCTCAAGTCTAAGGATCACTTGCACAACTCCCACTTAGAGAACCATCTTTGATATGCAAATAAGACTTTCATAAAATGTTCTCTTTCATCGAGTCAATTCAGTGGACTCATTTATCAAATGAGCACCCACATCTTTGTATTAGTGTCTCACACAAGTGGCTAGTGAGATCTACCTTCCTCTCCATTGAGCATACATAGGATGTACCAGCCTATTCGAAATATTGATCTCTGACTCAATGCTCCTATGATCAGAAATATTTAATATTAGAATTTTAGGATTTTAGATCTCACTAGCATGATCAATTCATGTCTCTTAAAATCATTATCCTAATCTTTGGGGTTCATCATAATCTTAGACATAATAAGATGCAGCTAATATGATGAATCAATGCCTCAAATAATAATAAATATCATTTCATGAGTTAAAAATTTGTAAAGAAAGTTCCATCGCAACATACTTGCGATTGGCTTATAGGGCACTTTTCTTATATCGGTCAAGGTAGATGAGTTCTATTTTTTAGTTGATTTTTAGTCCTTGATATAGAACTGAGTGGCAATCCAAGGCAAATTTTCATTATCTTAGGCAGACCCTTCCTAGCTACGGCAAATGCGTACATCAATTATAGGACAGGAGTCATGGATGTATCGTTTGAGAATAAGAAACTGAGATTGAATATTTTTAGTGCATCCTAGGGACCATCAATGGATAGTTGCTTTAAGATTGATACATTCGAGGACATCATTGAGGAAGCAACATCAATGATTTTTGCACATGATTTCTGAGACACCCACTTGATACACTTTGAAGTAGATGACTATGATATGAAGGGAGGTAGCGAAGAAGTATATATTCTAGTTGATATAACAAATGCTAAAACTACTCCCCCTTGGACAATCAAATATGAGCCATTGCCTACATTAGCCAATACACCCACAGTCCCATCATTAAAATCACCACCTGCACTAGAATTAAAGCTACTTTCAGCCACACTCAAGTATGTATTCTTAGGATCTAATAACACCCTCACGACGATCATTATATCAGACTTGACCTCAAATTAGGAAGCACAATTGATTGGTGTTCTAAAGGAAAAAAAAGAGGCTATCGACTGGTCTACTATCAATTTAAAAGAAATTGACCCCTCCATCTATATACACTACATTCATTGCGAGGCAGATGCCAAACCCCATCAAGATATGCAGAGAAGACTGAACCCTAACATATAGGAAGTAGTGAAGAAAGAGGTAGTAAAGTGGTTAGATGTTGGAATTGTTAGATGTGTGCCCTAGATGCCAGATCAGCTAACACATTCCTGTACAAATCTAAGGGCAAAATTATAATTTTGATTATAAATGAATAAAAGGGTTATTCTTCTATCATATTATGTACATTATGTCTGTGATACATCTTTTGAGTTAGTGGAAATGTTAATTTATATTTTCAAGAGTTGAAAATTTAAGGCATGAATTTCCATAACTAACTCATAACTGCTCCGACCATAGGATCATCACGAGGATGGTGATCGATCCGGAAGGTTGGTGTATGATCGCTTCCTTAGGATAAATGAGTCTTAAGTTTACGGTGTGGAGACACCGAAGTGAGAGTACAGGTATTCATTGAGAACAAGAGTACTGAGCGTGACCACCTCGAGCAGTCATAAGGAAGTCTACCTTCTCGTCGATGACTAGCTCGATGCTGCAGTTGTGTGTCTAGTTCTTTGACCTGAGGTGCATCGACGGTTCACCTTGAGTGTGTTATAGTTTGACTACACCATAACTCGGTCTCCTAGCCATTCAGAATCCTGAGGTATATGTTGGCTGTAGCATATCCATTGTAGGAACCAGATCACACCAAGATGGGATCTATCAACCTTGATAGATGAGAGTAGTAGTTCTATGATGATCGAAAGATTGAGTCCTTAAGCCCATGGCCATGGCAGAGTGAAATAATGAAAAAAAGCTTTCCATTGGGGTTTCACATCGAACTCAGATCGATTGATTGATTCATATGACTGATGTTGGGTTTGATGAGTTCACCTTAACTCTAATTCAATCGGAACTCATGATAGGTGAACTCAATCACATAGGTAGCTGCACCAAGAGGTTCATCTTCAGTTTTGATGGGTTGCCACCATATACTGCTAGGTGTCACTGGTGGATTTTGGGAGCAATTAAAATAATTTTGATGATCGATCATTCTAATTGTCTGAATCAGAAGAGTTCTGATCCATCGAAAAGAGTTTCGATGATGTCGATGATGAGATCATGACATATCTCATTACCATACAGAATTGAACCTAACTGGGTCACACAAATAAGGGTTAGGATCTAGATGTCATCAATTGGCTAGTCCAATTGATTTGGATAAGATCCAATTAGGTTCAAGGAAATCGTGCTAGCACTCGATTGAGCCTAACTTTCTCCTCGTGTAATCTTTTCTGTCTCTACTGAGCCAAATGTGATATGGCTCATCCAGAGAATCTTAGGAAGGTTTTTCTCAGTCTAATTGAAGCTTGTCCAGCTCAGAAAAGGCTTGTCTTAATTCATCAGATAAATTTAAGACAACACCTGCTAATTTCTAGCACCTGCCAATTTTATTTTAGGACATCTGTCAAAAGTTGACATATGGGTCTTAAACTGAAGAGGACTTATTGGAGGATTTTTGTAGAGTGTCCACATGCCTAAACCTAATCAAATTGGGTGCCATAATCAGATTATGGTGTGAGCCCAATTGGATTTAAGTGGGTGCCCCAAATGGATAAGAACCAAAGAGTCCAGATAAACTTGGACTCTTTGGCGCCACTCTTGTTGCTCCTAGATTGATTTTGATGATTACAAAGCAGATTGAAGGGATACAAATATTTTTATTTGAAAAAGTCTTTATGCTCTTCAGGGGCAAAATCATAATTTTACTAAAATCCTGATTTGATAGTATCATTTGGTAGAACAAATGATTTGTAATCTATTGGTGAAAATTTTATTATTTTTGGACTTATATTTTTGAAGTTATGAATGTTTGAAGTGCATGAGTCGACTCATGAGTCAACTCATGGCACAATGAGCTGATTGGCAAGCTAAAATTTCCCTTGGCACGCTGGTTTTTTGGCTTGGCACGACCTGTGAGTCGACTCATGAGTCGACCCACAAGGCATGAGTCGACTCATGAGTCGACCTCTGCTGGTTTGGGCCAAAAAAATCCAGAAACCAACATTTCTGGCTATTGCAACAGAAGTCGACTCATGAGTCGACCCCTGAAGCATGAGTCGACTCATGAGTCGACCCCTACGACGGAAATTATCCGCAACGGCTAATTTTTTGCCCATTTTAGTTGCCTTTAATGCTCCCTTAAAATACTCTAACGGCTCTTTTTCTGCCTAAAATATTTTTTCTTGTTTCTTAAAGCTATAAAAGGTTTCAAAAGGTGAAAAACAAAGGGGGATCCACAATATACACGAGAGAAAAAGGGGATCCACAATATACACGAGAGAAAAAGGGGATCTACAATATACACAAAAGACATACGAGAGATTTTGAAAGAGAAAAGCAAGAGTGTTCAAAAGGGCTTTCAAGAGCATTCAAAGAGAGGGTTTTTCAAGCCAACTTTTCAACCTTGATCAAGAGCTCTTTCAAAGCCTTCAAGAAGTCTTCAATCAAAGATCACCTTCTCCTCAAGCGTTCATTCAACTCTTCATCCACCTTGAGGAAATCCACAAGGGGCTTCTTTATTTGAGTAAAGTGTATTTAATATTTTATTTGCTCATTTAAGGAGCTATTCTTGTACTTATTTGTGCTCTAAACTGTCTTACTCTTTGTGAGTAATTGTTCTTATTTTTGGAGGGTTTCCAAAACAAGGGAAGGTTGATCCGAACCTGAAATCGAAGTATTTTGGGTTGGCTTGTACCCGGAAAATAAGTGGACTAGCTTGGGATAGCTAGTGTCGGAGTTTTCGACGTTTGTATTCGGGTTGAATACAAGTATAGTGGATTGGAATTCCCAAGTAGGAGCTTGGAGAGTGGATGTAGGTGCAAGGTTGGCACCGAACCACTATAAATTCTTGTGTTTGTGGTGTGCTTTATTGTTTCTCTCTATTTCTTTATTATATCCTTGCATTCTTGCTTTAGGTAATTAATCTTGAACTAAAGTCCTTCTCCTCATTCATCAAGCTTTTAACAAATACTTTTCATAAGTAATTAGTTAAGCTTAAATTTTTTAAAACCCAATTCACCCCCCCTCTTGGGTTGCATAGCTGGGCAACAAGTGGTATCAGAGCTCGGTGCTCTAGTCCTTCTTTGATCTAACAATCAAAGAGCCAAAGATCTATGGCAACCCATGTCGGTACTTCTCTAGCCGAGGGGCAATCTACCAACCGACCTCCACTTTTCAATGGGTCTAATTACACCTATTGGAAAGCTCGGATGAAGATATTCATACAAGCACTCGACTATGATATGTGGAGTATCATAGTGAACGGTCCTCACACACTCACCAAGATTATAGATGGTGAGGAGTCAACCAAACCCGAGAAAGAATGGGATGAGGTTGATAAGAAATTGGTACAATTAAATGCTAAAGTTATGAATGTTCTTTATTGTGCACTTGATGCAAATAAATTTAATCGTATTTCTACTTGTGCATCTGCTAAAGAAATATGGGATAGGTTAGAAGTAACCCATGAGGGAACAAATCAAGTAAAAGAGTCTAAAATAAACATGCTTGTGCATAAATATGAATTATTTAAAATGGAGCATGATGAGTCCATAACTGCTATGTTTACTCGTTTTACTGATATAATTAATGGTTTGAAGAGTCTTGGCAAATCTTATACTAACAGTGAGCTTGTAAGGAATATTCTCAGGTCATTGCCAAGAACTTGGGAAGCCAAGGTGACTGCCATCCAAGAAGCAAAGGACTTAAACACTCTACCTCTAGAAGAGCTTCTTGGATCCTTGATGACTCATGAACTTAGCATGAAGCAACATCAAGAGGATGAAGTCAAAAAGAAAAGAACCATTGCCCTCAAATCCACGGCCTCGCCTGATGATGAAACGGATGACACTGAAGATGAAGAACAGGATGAAGAGATGGCACTCATCACCCGGATATTTAAGAAGTTTCTAAGAAAAAGAAAACAGGAGATGAGAAAGAAGTCATTCACAAAAGGGGAACAAAGCAAAGAGAAAGAGAAAGATCAACCCCTTATATGCTATGAGTGCAAGAAGCCGGGACATTTCAAATCTGAATGTCCACAACTGAAGAAAGGTCTCAAAAAGTTCAAAAAGAAAGCAATGATGGCGACTTGGAGTGTGAGTGATGACTCAAGCTCCGATGAGGAAACCTCAACAGAACAAGCCAACCTGTGCCTTATGGCACACGAAAATGAGGTAACTTCTGAATCTCCTAGTGAATTTACTTTTGAAGAATTGCATGAAGCATTCTATGATTTAATTGATGAATTAAAGAAACTAGGGATGAAAAACAAAGAACTGAAATTGGAAAATCAGTCCTTAGTGAAACAAGCTGAAAACCTTTCAATTGAAAAATCCACCTTAATTCAAGAAAATTAAAGCTTAAAGAATGAAATTAATAAGCTAAAACCTATAGTAGATAAGTTCACCTTAAGTTCAAACAAACTAAATATGATTCTTGATAATCAAAAAGCTGTATATGATAAGGCTGGACTTGGCTATAATCCCTTGAAGAAACAAAAATTTCTGAAAAATATTTATGTAAATTATTCAAGTAACAAGTCTACAAATATTAGTTGTTTTAAATGTGGTAGAATAGGACATAAATCATATACATGCCTTATTAACAAATTTGCAAACACAACTATAAAGAAAATATGAGTTCCAAAAGGAACCATTTTGACTAACCTAAAAGGACCCAAGAAAGCTTGGGTACCTAAGACAGAAACTTGACTTTTGCTTGCAGGTGTGTCTAGCATCCCAAGGAGGAAACAGGAAATGGTATCTTGACAGTGGATGCTCGAGACACATGACTGGTGATGAATCACAATTCATCACGCTTGATGCTAAGGATGGAGGGATGGTCACCTTTGGAGATAATGGCAAAGGAAAGATCATCGGGATAGGTAACATTGGTATCACTCCCTCCAAATACATTGAAAATGTTTTGTTAGTTAAAGGTTTAAAGCATAACTTACTTAGCATTAGTCAATTTTGTGATAAAGGGTATAAAGTTATTTTTGAATCATCTGTTTGCATTGTGACTAGTCCTATTAACGATGACATTAAATTTATAGGACATAGGCATGGCAATGTTTATATGGTAGATTTGAATGATTTAGCCAAATTAAACATGCAATGCCTAGTATCCTTGAATGCTAAAGTTAATGAGACTAGTTGGCTGTGGCATCGTAGACTTGCACATATTAGCATGCATTCTCTTTCAAAATTAATTAAAAAAGAATTAGTTCTTGGTTTGCCAAAACTGAATTTTGAAAAGGATAGAATTTGTGATGCATGCCAATTAGGTAAACAAACTAGAGTTTCATTTAAATCCAAAAATACTGTTTCAACTTCTAGGCCTTTAGAGCTCTTGCATATGGACTTATTTGGACCAACTAGAACCACTAGTCTAGGAGGAAAATGATATGGCTTTGTAATTATAGATGATTACTCTCGTTTTACTTGGGTTTTCTTTTTGGCACACAAAGATGAAACTTTTCATATTTTCACTAAATTTCATCGAAAAGTCACTAATGAAAAAGGGTTTTCAATTCAAAATATTAGAAGTGATCATGGAACTGAATTTGAAAATCAAGATTTTGAAAATTTTTGTGATGAAAATGGAATTGGCCATAACTTCTCTGCTCCTAGGACACCCCAACAGAATGGGGTAGTTGAAAGGAAAAACAGAACCTTAGAAAAAATGGCCCGTACCATGCTTTGTGAAAGCAACATTCCAAGATATTTTTGGGCGGAAGCAATTAACACAGCATGTTACATTTTAAATCGTGCTTTGATTAGACAATTTTTAAAGAAAACCCCCTATGAACTTTGGAAAGGAAGAAAACCAAATATTGCATATTTTCATGTTTTTGGTTGCCGATGTTTTGTATTAAATAATGGCAAAGAAAGACTTGGTAAATTTGATGCAAAATCAGATGAAGCAATCTTTCTAGGTTACTCCTCCACTAGTAAAACATTTAGAGTTTTCAACAAAAGAACTTTAGTAGTTGAGGAGTCCATACATGTTGTTTTTGATGAATCTAACGATCTTCCTTCAAGGAAGAATGAGGGTGTTGATGATGCAGATCCACTAATAGAAGGTATGAAGGAGATCACTCTGAAAGATTCAGCAACTCCAGAAGACAAGGATCAAGAAGACAAACAAGATGAGAGAGGTAAAGAAATTCAAGAACAACCTCAAGGTACAAATGACCTACCCAAGGAATGGAGGTATGTTCACAACCACCCTAAGGAGTTAATTATTGGTGATCCTATGCATGGGGTAAAAACTTGTTCTTCACTTAGAGATGTAGTTAATCATTGTGCTTTTGTATCTCATTTTGAACCTAAAACTTTTGAAGAAGCTGAAAATGATCATAATTGGATTAATGCAATGCAAGAGGAACTTAATCAATTTGAAAGAAATAATGTTTGGACCTTAGTATCTAGACCTAAAAATTATTCAATAATTGGCACAAAATGGGTCTTTAGAAATAAATTAGATGAGTATGGTAATGTAATTAGAAATAAAGCAAGACTGGTTGCTAAGGGATATAATCAAGAAGAAGGAATTAATTTTGATGAAACCTTTGCACCTGTTGCTAGATTAGAAGCTATTAGACTTCTACTTGCATATGCTTGCTTTATGAAATTCAAATTATTTCAAATGGATGTTAAAAGTGCATTTTTAAATGGATATATTGCTGAAGAAGTATATGTAGAACAACCCCCTGGATTTGAAAATCATGCTTTTCCTAATCATGTCTTTAGATTAAATAAAGCTTTATATGGATTAAAACAAGCACCTAGAGCATGGTATGATAGGCTAAGCAAATTTCTACTAAATAATAGTTTTTCAAGAGGTAATGTAGATACAACCCTCTTTATTAAAAGAAATCAAAATGATATGCTAGTTATACAAATTTATGTTGATGACATAATTTTTGGGTCTACTAATGAATCCCTTTGTCAAGACTTTGCTAAGCTTATGCAGGGGGAGTTCGAGATGAGCATGATGGGAGAACTCACCTTCTTCCTCGAACTCCAAATCAAACAATCAAAAGAGGGAATCTCCATCAACCAAAGCAAGTACACCAAGGAACTACTCAAAAGATTTGGAATGGAGAACTGCAAACCAATTGGCACACCAATGAGTCCCTCATGTAAGCTTGACAAGGATGATGAAGGTAAATGTGTAGACTTAAAATACTATAGAGGTATGATTGGCTTATTATTATATTTAACTGCAGTAGGCCTGATATCATGTTTAGTGTTTGTTTATGTGCTAGATATCAATCTAATCCTGAAGAATCTCATTTGAATGCTGTTAAAAGAATCCTTAGATACTTAAATGGTACTCAAACTCTAGGGTTATGGTAGTCTAAGGACTCACAAATTGATTTATTAGGATATTCAGATGCTGATTTTGCTGGATGTAAATTAGATAGAAAAAGCACAAGTGAAACTTTCCAATTTCTTGGAGTTAACCTAATCTCATGGTTTAGCAAGAAACAAAATTCGGTGGCACTGTCTACGGCTGAGGCCGAATACATTACAGCCAGAAGTTATTGTGCTCAAATCTTGTGGATTAAGCAACAACTCGAAGACTTTGGAATCAAACTTAATGAAACACCAATAAGATGTGACAACACAAGTGCCATAAATCTATCTAAAAATCCAATTCAACACTCAAGATCCAAACATATTGAAATAAGACATCATTTTATAAGAGAACATGTTCAAAACAAAAATATAATTTTTGAATATGTTTGCACTGAAAATCAATTAGCTGATATCTTTATAAAGGCCCTTAGTGAGGATAGATTCTATGAAATTAGGAGAAATCTAGAAATTTTAGATCCATATGCCTAAATTTTTCTCAATTTCCAAGAATTGTTGTCAAAAATTCTTAGAGCTCAATTTCCAACATCTATCCTAGTCCCAAAAGCTCAAGTTTATCATTCTAAAAACTTATCTTTGAGCAAAACTCTTTCTCCCAAAATTTCAAATTTTTTTAGAATTTATTCACATTTTTTCTAAATTTTTGAACTTCATGAGTCGACCCCCATGAGTCGACTCAATGGCAAACTTGTTATTTCCTCAAACTTCTCACGGGCTCATTGTTTTTATATGGGATCCTGTTCGTGAGCCGACCCATCCTTTCATCTTCCTCCTTCCAAAAGCTGACTTCTCCATTTTCTTTTGCTCCAAATCCAAGGATCTAGCTCGAGGCATTTCTCCCTCCTCCTCTCCACCAAAAATCGCCACCTTGGAAAGGGATTTTTGTGCTTTCTCCCATTGTTTGGCATGGTTGGAGCATGCCCTAGCACTCCACCGTTCTTCCCAAATCCACCTCTTTTCTCCACCAAAATCCCTCTTCACTCTCTTGTGATCCCTTCTCCACTCATTCACTTATTCCTCCAAGTCTCCTTGCCTGCTACTATAGTGAATATGGCTCCGAAGATGAAGCTTCCCCAAAGAAGAAAGTCAGTCCGTGAGCTTGAAGAAAATGTCCGAAAGAAAAGACAAGCTGCTCAGTCTTCCACTGCTCCCACTCCAGTTTCAGTATCTGCTCAAGGTCCCCCTCAATCCTCCCTAAGCCCCAGTAAGAATCCTCTATCTGATAGAAAAGTTGGAACCGGAAAGAATATAGATTTTCGGTTCTTTGAAAAAGAGGGTTTTACATTTGCAACCAAGATTAAAAACCAAGGATGGGGTTTCTACTGCTCCCTTAAAGAAGTCACCTATGTTGACCTAGTTAGAGAATTCTACCAGAATCTACATTATGGAAATGGGTCAGTGACTTCAACAGTCAAGGGTATTGATATTTGCTTGGATTCTAGTATATTGGGAGAAATACTTGATTTGCCTAGTGAGGGTTACTCTTATATGGAACTCCCAGTAAAAGAAGAGGGGATCAGTGTTATACTAGGGGAAACTTATTCAGGGAGTTTAAATAAATTGGAAGCAAAGATTTTGTCAATTGAGATGAGGATCCTACATCAGATGGTAACGAAGCTTTTCTTTCCTAGGAGTGGTAGGCATGATTTACTTTCCAGCAGAGATGTTTGTATCATGTTTCATGTCATCACTCAGACCCCCCTGAACCTCCCTGCACTTATGATAGAGGCCATGAGAGAGACTTTGAACAGATCCAAGGCACACTTGCCTTATGGTATGGCCCTTACTCGAGTATTTAGGAGGTTTGGAGTTAGCTGTGAGGGGGAGGCATCTACTAAGCTCTCTCATATGGACACTTTCAACCAACACACCCTGCACCGAATGGGATTTACAAAGACTGATGGTGGTTGGATCAAGGGATCTGAGGAGAGAGCTGAGGAGAGAGCTGGGGAGAGAACTGAAGATAGAGCTGAAGAGAGAATTGAAGACAGAGCTGAAGAAGAAGGTCCATCATCTCCTATCCATGACTTCAGGGCAGCATCACCAAATATCCAGTTCATTCCTGATACAGAGGCTGGCCCTTCAGAGTTTACTAGGATGCGCACACCAGTGTATCAGCCAGAGAGTAGAGCACCTCCATCAGAGTTCAGACTGGCTGATGATCAGATCGAGCAGATATCACAGTGTGTGGCTTCTTTATTGTCTAGTCAGTGGAGCAGTACTACTTTTGCACCAGGAGCCACTTCTTCTGATCAGACCATGACTCCCCACATATCCACTGTGTTTCAGATGATATCAGATCAGTCCATCCGGATTCAGCAGCTTGAGGACACTGTCTGGAGACTGACTGGCAGAGTTCTTGACTTGCAGGGGCAAGTCCTTGCTTTGGCCCATCCTCAGCCACAGGAGTCTACTATTGAGGTCACAGACCTCACTGCAGAGGCTGGCAGGCTCAGAGGAGCACTGGAGGGTGGATATGAGTTACTGAGGAAAGAGATCCGAGGATCGAGTGAGCATGCATCCACTCAGTTCACTGCTCTACTTCAGTCTGTTTCCAGAGCACTGAACGTACTTGATTCCATCAGACTCACCCTTTCTGTTCAGTCCTTAGCCTCTCAGCGTTCTCAGCCACCCAGTTCATCTCGCTCTCCTGCTCATGCCAGAGGCAGACGGGGTAGAGGACGCACTTCTGATCGAGATCCATCAGCTTCTCATCCCATATCTGATGACTCCGATCCATGACTTCTCATGATCATTACTAGATCCTAGGTGTTAGTGTCTTGTTCTAGGATCTGTATTTTGGGGCCATGTATTGACAATTAGCTGGTTGACTTTTATATTATGAACTATGTATTGAAACAATTATGGTTTTATGGTATCATCTTTTACTTATATTTCTACCTTTTGTAATGATGTCGATCATATTTTGGTTATATATATTCTCCTTGTTGAAATATTGTCTTCTCTTTGTTGTTGTTTGCTGTTAATAATTGTTGTATTAAGGGGGAGCAAACATCTGTGATAAACTCTAAAGGGGGAGAAATTAAAGAATGTTTCAGAAAAAGGAGGAGTTAACCATGTTTGATGATGTCAAAAAGGGAGAGAAATTAAACAAAAAAAAAAATCCATCAAAAGCAAAACCATAAATTATGAGCAATTAAAGAAAAAGCAATCCATCAAAAGCAAAACCATAAATTATGAGCAATTAAAGAAAAAGCAACCAATCAAAAGCAAAACTACAAATTATGAGAAATTAATGAATGAATTGGAGAATTTAAAGAACAATATCAAAAGTACAATGCTAAGTACAATGCAAATAAGTAACTTTTAAATTACTTCTTTACATATGCTCTGATTTGCTTTAAAAATTTAAATATGCTCTGATATACTTCAAAATTCCAACTTGCTCTGATACATCTTTTAAAATTTTATTTACCTTGATACATCTTAAGAAATTTAACTTACTCTGATACATCTTAAAATTTTTAACTTGCTCTGATACATTGTAAAATTTTTTTTTTCTGATAACATTGTAAAATTATTTTTCTTGCTTCGATACATTGCAAAATTTATTTTTCTCTTGCTCTGATACATCTTAAACTCAAAATGATCTAACACACTTTCCAAATCAACTCTTAAACATGCTTTGGCATACATAATTATTTTTTGTATCAAAAGCAATTAAAGCACATAATTATTTTTTGCTCTGATGCTAAAACTAAAATCAAATAAAAATGAGCAAATTTTCAAAATACAGCTTGATCTGATAACAAAAATAAGTTTTCTGCTCTAACACCAAAATCACATAATCCAATGAGCATATCTTCAAATCTTTAAGCAAATGGGCAAACTATTCTTGCATATGACCATTTATATCACATGCCAAAAGAATCATACTCTTTTCAAGCATATAAATCTATAATGCATTCACATAAATGCTTTTGTTCAAGTATTTTGTCATCATCAAAAAGGAGGAGATTGTTGCTCCTAGATTGATTTTGATGATTACAAAGCAGATTGAAGGGATACAAATATTTTTATTTGAAAAAGTCTTTATGCTCTTCAGGGGCAAAATCATAATTTTACTAAAATCCTGATTTGATAGTATCATTTGGTAGAACAAATGATTTGTAATCTATTGGTGAAAATTTCATTATTTTTGGACTTATATTTTTGAAGTTATGAATGTTTGAAGTGCATGAGTCGACTCATGAGTCAACTCATGGCACAATGAGCTGATTGGCACGCTAAAATTTCCCTTGGCACGCTAGTTTTTTGGCTTGGCACGACCTGTGAGTCGACTCATGAGTCGACCCACAAGGCATGAGTCGACTCATGAGTCGACCTCTGCTGGTTTGGGCCAAAAAAATCCAGAAACCAACATTTTTGGCTGTTGCAACAGAAGTCGGCTCATGAGTCGACCCCTGAAGCATGAGTCGACTCATGAGTCGACCCCTGCGACGGAAATTATCCGCAACGGCTAGTTTTTTGCCCATTTTAGTTGCCTTTAATGCTCCCTTAAAATGCTCTAATGGCTCTTTTTCTGCCTAAAATGTTTTTCCTTGTTTCTTAAAGCTATAAAAGGTTTCAAAAGGTGAAAAACAAAGGGGATCCACAATATACACGAGAGAAAAAGGGGATCCACAATATACACGAGAGAAAAAGGGGATCCACAATATACACGAGAGAAAAAGGGATCTACAATATACACAAAAGACATACGAGAGATTTTGAAAGAGAAAAGCAAGAGTGTTCAAAAGGGCTTTCAAGAGCATTCAAAGAGAGGGTTTTTCAAGCCAACTTTTCAACCTTGATCAAGAGCTCTTTCAAAGCCTTCAAGAAGTCTTCAATCAAAGATCACCTTCTCCTCAAGCGTTCATTCAACTCTTCATCCACCTTGAGGAAATCCACAAGGGGCTTCTTTATTTGAGTAAAGTGTATTTAATATTTTATTCGCTCATTTAAGGAGCTATTCTTGTACTTATTTGTGCTCTAAACTGTCTTACTCTTTGTGAGTAATTATTCTTGTTTTTGGAGGATTTCCAAAACAAGGAAAGGTTGATCCGAACCTAAAATCGGAGTGTTTTGGGTTGGCTTGTACCCGAAAAACAAGTGGACTAGCTTGGGATAGCTAGTGTCGGAGTTTTCGATGTTTGTATTCGGGTTGAATACAAGTATAGTGGATTGGAATTTCTAAGTAGGAGCTTGGGGAGTGGATGTAGGTGCAAGGTTGGCACCGAACCACTATAAATTCTTGTGTTTGTGGTGTGCTTTATTGTTTCTCTCTATTTCTTTATTATATCCTTGCATTCTTGCTTTAGGTAATTAATCTTGAACTAAAGTCCTTCTCCTCATTCATCAAGCTTTTAACAAATACTTTTCATAAGTAATTAGTTAAGCTTAAATTTTTTAAAACCCAATTCACCCCCCCTCTTGGGTTGCATAGCTGGGCAACAACTCTATTTACGCTTATCCAATGTTGGTGCCACCTTTTGGAGATAAGGTGGGGTTCTTATCTGATATGATCAGATGAAATCACTCCACCAATCAAAATTTTTTCAAAATTTATTGGAATTTTTTGATTGGTCGAATGATGTGGCACTGCGCAGCATACAGAAATTATATAAACCCTACTGCACCTAGGGTTTCATGGAAGAACTTGTTTTATACAAAAATACTATTAGCTGCTGCCCCCTCCTCTCTTCTCTATGTATTCCCTGCTCTCCTTTCTCCCCTATTCATGTCCAAGAAGTTGGACTTTCATCTGGCATAGGTGCAAGGCGTGGTGATGCCTAGAACAGAAGGCTGCAGGACATCTTCGACAGGCTGCTGCTCCAACTTCAGAAGGAGTTCTGAAGTACTTCCAAATCAGATATTGATCTGATTTTTGAAGAATATAATTGCAAGGAGAATATGTTCTAGATCCTACCTGAGTGGATATTGGTAGAGGATATGCACTTGCGTGGCTACATCAGAACCTCAGGCAGTGCTGCGATCATCTACAGGATAATTAGATTACCCTTGAGGTATGTCTATGTTTCTCATACTTTTAGATTTAATTTTAAAATTAAAATATTAGATAATAAAATTAGATCTAATAGACATCAGATCTGAAATAGTGTAGGATAAAATTTAAAATTTATTTCACCTCAGATTTGATGAAATCTGGAAGATCCTACACAGAGGAAAAGCGGTTCTTCCCTCCTACAAGTGGTATCAGAGCCAGGTTGTTGGCTCTATTTCAGATCTATTTTAGATCTAATTTTAATTTTAATTTATCTAATATTAAATAATTTCAAATATCACATCAGATGTGATAAGATCTGAAATCAAAATATTTAAAATTAAATCTAAGAAGATCTAACATGCATGAGATGCATAACTAGACTAGAATTAATTGAATCCATGAATAGTCTTAAGTTTTATATTTTAATGAGATTAAAATATAAATTAAATATAATTTATTCTCTATTTTTGATGTTATAATTGTTATAATTAGATCAAAAAATAAAAAATAAAATTTTAATTATTTCATAAAATTGATCTGTTGCATGCCTAGACTAGTTGTAGAATTGTTCTAGTAACTTGTCTAGAATAGTTTTTATTTTGAATAGTTCAATTTAAATTTTATTTTTTAGATATTACATGTGATGTATTAGATCTGAAAGTATGTTAATTAGATTAATTTTTGATACATGAGATGTATGCAAAGCATGTATTAGTTAGATCTTAAATTGTATATGTGATATGTTAATTTAGATCTAACTAGTTTTGTAGTTAAAATTTATATTTCTGATTAAGGAATTCCTCATGGCCGTCCGGTCATAAGAACAAAGTAGGATTTTAAGACCCTCTCTTCCCATTCAATGCGGTGTTCATATGACATGTAGGGGTGCTGCATGTTCATCCTTAATCAAAAATCAAAACTTACTTTTTTGCAAAATCCTAGATCCTGAAACCCTAGGATTTATTTTACATGCTTTGTTTATAAACCCAAACTTAATTAATGTATTGAGCTTATGAAATTAAGTTAGGTCTAAAATTAAAAATTTCAGATCTAAGATATTTTTCATAAGATTGGGTTCGGGCTTGGGTAGCTCAATTAGGTCTAGCGGTTGATCAAACCGAATCAAGAGTTAGTTAGGTAAGATCATGAAAGCTAATAATTGACCAGCCTAATTGGATTAAGTCTGGGTCAAGGTCGAATCACATTTAGATGTGACTCGATCAAGTTAAGACCTAATTTGGCTCAATGGTTAGAGCTTGGATTGTGGACTAACTCAATTAATTCTGGTTTGACAATTTGGTGTCTAAGGTAAGTTGGGCAGATGCGACCGACTGGTTTTTAATTGGAAGCTACTCGACTCGAATGCATTCTTGTCGAGTTAATGGCATATCCCTCCCACCGGTCTCACTTATCTGGCCATATGTGTCGACCTAGTTCTGATTTGAGGTGGCTAACAATTCGAGCTGACCCATGCCACTAGGTTAGTCATAATTGTTATGACTATGTCAAGTCAAGTTTAAAGAGACCTAAATCAAATCTCCCTAAGAAAATATTAAGTCTAGGTCTTCCACCATTGTGGATGTGCGGGTCCTTCCCGGGGTTGATTGTTCTCGGCTGGTTACAGTGGCTCAGTTACACAGGAAAGATGCAACCATGTCCATTAGGCATTGGATGCTATGGATTAGAGGATGGGTTGGGCTCAATATTCTGGATACGGTGAGGGACCCAATCAGGAATCTAGTTTATGCAAATGGTGGGTTTGGCTTAACTAAGGATTGGAGCAATATCCTGGATACGGTGAGCTTCATGAATTAGAGACCAAGTTTTGGGTGCACCATGATTAGAGAATCATTGGACAAGAGTTGTCCACTCATTGGTTGACTCATCACCAATAACTGTTAGGTGAGGTGATGAGCCAGTCGGTGAGACTGCACCACCCACTAAAAATTACTAATCACGGAGATTTTCACATCTCTACCAAGGGAGTGTAGGGATCTGAAAAAATATTGGGATCCTAATTTGTTTAAAAATAAAAACCCTAAATAAATTGGTTGAGTTTGATTACAAAATCTAACTTAAAATTTTTGACTCTCTACAGGAAACATGTCTGCCTCAAACCCCCTGACCAAAATTCTAGACACTCATAGACTGACTGAACCAAATTTTAAGGACTGGTTGAGGAACTACATAATTGTTCTGGGTTTCAAAAAATTGACTCATGTCTTGGACCAAGACCCACCTACCATGCCAGCACGTCCGACTGCTGAACAGAGAGCATCTTTGAAAAAGTGGACGGACGATGATAACAAAGCCAGGTACTACATGTTGGGTGCAATGTCTGATGATTTGCAGTGCCAACATGAAAATATTTTGACTACCCATCAAATGTTGGCTCACCTATAAGAGTTGTTTGGTGAACAGAGTCGCACAGCCAAGTATCAAGTCTGTCAAAGACTTTTTAAGGCCAAGATGCATTATGGACAGTCAGTCTAAGATCATTGTTTGACAATGATCAAGGATCTTGAGGAGCTTGAGAAGCTCGATGTCATCTTAGACAAGGATTTTCAGATTGATGTGATCCTTCAGTCCTTGTCCGATGGATATGGTCAGTTCATCATGAACTTCCATATGCATAAAATGCAATGTACCTTGGCCGAGTTAATGAATATGCTGGTTACGGCTGAGCTTTCAATGAAAAGTTCAAAAGGCTCAGTTCTTACTGTGGAGCGGACTTCTTCCAAGAGAAAGTCTTTTGGAAAGAAAAAGAAGTCCGTGAAGAAGCAGAAGGTGGATGGCAAGAACAAGAAGACAGGATCGAAGAAGAAGGCTTCTGAAAAGGGAAAGTGTTTCCACTGTCAGTCAGAAGGCCATTGGAAGCGGAACTGTCCTCAGTACCTGGCCACCCTGAAGAACAAGAAGGATGGTCCTTCTAGAGGTATGCTCATTATCGAATCTAATCTTACAGTTTCTTCTGCATCCAGTTGGGTGCTTGACTCTGGTTCTAGTGCTCATTTGTGCACTTCTATGCAGGATCTTGAGGAGAGCAGGAGGCTAAGGGATGGGGAGATGATCCTACATGTCGGAAATGGAGCAAGAGTTGCTGCTGTGGCCATAGGAACCTACCCTCTGCAATTACCGTTAGGATTAGATTTAGTTTTAAGAGACTATTATTATGTACCTGCAGTAAGCAAGAATTTGATTTCTGTTTCATGTTTAGCACAAGAAGGCTATGTAATTAGTTTTCATAAGGACCATTGTAACATATTTTATGAAAATAATAAAGTTGCAAATGGTTTTGTTATTAATGGTCTCTATCAGTTACATGTTGATGTATCTGTTTTTAATATTGAGCAAAATGTGAATGCCATAGGAATTAAAAGACCTAGAGATAGTCTAAATGATAAGTATCTGTGGCACCTAAGGCTAGGTCATATAGCAGAAGACAGAGTTAACAAATTAGAGAAATTCGGGCTACTGAGTCTGTTGACTTCTGAGTCATATCTAGTTTGTGAATCATGCCTTCAAGGCAAAATGACCAAGCTCCCTTTTGTGGGACATGGGGAAAGGGCCACAGACCTACTTGTCCTAGTACATACGGATGTGTACGGTCCATTTGATGTACCGGCTAGAGGCAACTTTGTTTACTTCATTATCTTTATCGATGATATGTCTAGGTACGGATATGTGTTTCTAATGAAACATAAGTCTGAAGCCTTTGAAAGGTTCAAAGAATTCAGACATAAGGTAGAAAAATAAATAGGAAATCCCATTAAGGTTCTTCGATCAGATCGAGAAGGTGAATACCTTAGTCAGAAATTCCTAGACTATCTTAAGGACAATGGTATAGTCTCTCAATGGACTCCACCTGGAATGCCTCAACTCAACGGGGTTTCAGGTCAAAGAAATCGAACCCTATTAGATATGGTCTGTTCCATGATGAGATTCACAGACCTCCCAAAATTTCTTTGGGGATATTGTCTCATGACAGAAATTTACGTATTGAATAGGATTTCCTCTAAAACCATTCCTACCACACCGTATGAGATATGGCATGGTAAGAAGTCAAGTCTGAATCATCTCAGAATTTGAGGTTGTCTGGCTCATGTCAAGAGACAGCAGACGGACAAGTTAGAGTTTAGGTCTTTTAAAGCTCGGTTCATAGGATATCCTAAAGAGTCATTAAGATATTATTTTTATATTTCGGAAGACCACAATGTGATTGTGAGTCGAAATGCTATTTTTTTTGAAAAATAGTTTATTCAAGATGGTGGCGTCGGAAGAATAATTAAGCTTAAGGAGAATGTCTCCCAAGAGCAACGAGCTAAAGAACCTGAGGAACCTAATCAATCAGAACCAGTTCTAACACAACCTCTTCCACCTCGTAGATCGACTAGGGTTTTCCGTCCTCCTGAAAGATACTTAGGTACCATACAAGAGGATGTAGAAGAAATATTCCTCATGGGAAATGGGGTTCATGGTGATGATCCCAAGACCTATGATGAGGCGATATCAGATATCGACTCCGAGAAATGGTTAGAGGCAATGAGATCAGAAATTGACTCGATGTACTCAAACCAAGTTTGGACCTTGGTAGACCTGCCTGAAGGTATTGTACCTATTGGGTGTAAATGGATCTTCAAGAGAAAGATAGGTGCAGATGGAAATGTAGAGACATTGAAGGCTAGGCTCGTAGCGAAAGGTTATAGTCAGCGCGAAGGCATTGACTATCAGGATACCTTCTCGCCCGTAGCCATGCTAAAATCCATCCGCACATTGCTTGCTATTGCAGCCTATTTTGATTATGAAATATGGCAGATGGATGTGAAAATGACATTCTTAAATGGACATCTTGAGGAAGATATCTATATGGAATAGCCGCTTGGATTCACATCCAGTAATGATGATCACAAGGTCTGCAAGCTGCAAAGGTCCATTTATGGACTTAAGCAAGCATCTCAGAGTTGGAATACTCGTTTCAATGATGTGATCAAAATATTTGGTTTCATCAAGAACGAGGAGGAACCATGTGTGTTCAAAAAAGTCAATGGGAGTGCAGTTGTCTTCCTCGTATTATACGTGGATGACAACCTCCTAATTGGGAATGACATTTCCATGTTGACCTCAGTCAAAGTATGGTTGTCTAAGGAGTTCTCTATGAAAGATCTAGGAGTGGCATCCTTTATACTGGGTATTAAGGTCTATAGAGATAGACCAAATAGGATGCTAGGACTTTCACAGAAGATGTACATAGAGGAGGTGCTAAAGAGGTTTAGCATGGAAAACTCCAAAAGAGGTTTATTGCCTTTTAGACATGGCATTCACCTCTCCAAGAAGATGTGCCCTAGCACATCTGAGGAGATTGAATGCATGAGCAAGATCCCTTATGCTTCGGCAATAGGGAGCCTCATGTATGCCATGCTATGTACACGACCTGATATAGCCCATGCTGTGAGTGTCACAAGCAGATATCAGTCGAATCTAGGTGAAGAGCACTGGACTTCTGTGAAATGTATCCTTAAGTACTTGAGAAGGACTAAGGATATGTTTCTAGTCTTTGGGAATGGAGAACTCCAGATTCAGAGATTTACAGACTCAGACTTTATGTCTGATATAGATGATCGAAAGTCGACATCTGGGAGTCTGTTCATTTGTAATGGTGGTGCAATTAGTTGGAAGAGTTCTAAGCAAACGGTGATTGCAGATTCCACCATGGAGGGAGAGTACATTGCTGCATCGAAAGCTGCAAAGGAGGTATTCTGGTACAAGAAGTTTGCTACAGAGCTTGGAGTGATGTCAACAGATGCCATACCTCTTTACTGTGATAATAATGGTGCCATAGCCCTAGCTAAGGAGCCAAGATCTCACAAGAAGTCCAAGCACATCGAGCGACGATTCCATCTGATCTGTGATTACCTCGAAAAAGATTATGTCGAGGTCAAGAGAGTCGACTCCACAGACAATATGGCAGACCCGCTGACTAAGCCATTGGGCCAACAGAAGATCGAAGCCCACCTTGAGAAGATGGAACTTAGATATGTAGCCAATTGGCATTAAGTCAAGTGGGAGTTTGTTAGATGTGTGCCCTAGATGCCAGATCGGCTGACACATTTCTGTACAAATCTAAGGGCAAAATTATAATTTTAACTATAAATGAATAAAAGGGTTATTCTTCTATCACATTATGTACATTATGTCTGTGATACATCTTTTGAGTTAGTGGGAATGTTAATTCATATTTTTAAGAGTTGAAAATTTAAGGCATGAATTTACATAACTAACTCATAAACTGCTCCTGACCATAGGATCATCACGAGGATGGTGATCGATCCGAAAGATTGGTGTACGATCGCTTCCTTAGGATAGATGAGTCTTGAATTTACGGTATGAAGACACCAGAGTGAGAGTACAGGTATTCGTTGAGAACGAGAGTACTGAGCGTGACCACCTCGAGCCATCATAAGGAAGTCTACCTTCTCGTCGATGACTAGCTCGATGCTGTAGTTGTGTGTCTAGTTCTTTGACCTGAGGTACATCGATGGTTCATCTTGAGTGTGTTATAGTTTGACTACACTATAACTCGGTCTCCTAGCCATTCGAAATCCTGAGGTGTATGTTGGTTGTAGCATATCCATTGTAGAAACCAGATCCACCAAGATGGGATCTATCAACCTCGGTAGATGAGAGGAGTAGTCCTATGATGATCAAAAGATCGAGACCTTAAGCCCATGGCCATGGTAGAGTGAAATAATGGAAAAGATTTTTTCATTGGGGTTTCACATCGGACTCGGATCGATCGATTGATTCATATGACTAATGTTGGGTTTGACGAGTTCACCTTAACCCTAATTCAGTCGGGACTCATGATAGAGGACTCAATCACACAGGTAGCTGCACCAAGAGGTTCATCTTTAATTTTGATGGGTTGCCACCATATACTGCTAGGTGTCACTGATAGATTTTGAGAGCAATTAAAATGATTTTGATGATCGATCATTCTAATTGTCTGAATCAGAAGAGTTCTGATCCATCGAAAGGAGTTTCGATGATGTCGATGATGAGATCACAACATGTCTCATTACCATACAGAATTGAACCTAATTGGGTCACACAAACAAGGGTTAGGGTCTAGATGTCATCAATTGACTAGTCCAATTGATTTGGATAAGATCCAATTAGGTTCAAGGAAATCGTACTAGCACTCGATTGAGCCTAACTTTCTCCTGTGTAATCTTTTCTATCTCTACTGAGCCAAATGTGATCTGACTCATCCAGAGAACCTTAGCAAGGTTTTTCTTAGTCTAATTGAAGCTTGTCCAGCTCAGAAAAGGCTTGTCTTAATTCATGAGATGAATTTAAGACAACACCTACTAATTTCTAGCACCTGCCAATTTCATTTTAGGACATCTGTCAAAAGTTGACATATGGGTCTTAAACTAAAGAGGACTTATTGGAAGATTTTTGTGGAGTGTCCACATGCCTAAACCTAATCAAATTGGGTGCCATAATCAGATTATGGCGTGAGCCCAATTGGATTTAAGTGGGCGCCCCAAATGGATAAGAACCAAAGAGTCCAGATAAACTTGGACTCTTTGGCGCCACTTTATTTATGCTTATCCAATGTTGGTGCCACCTTTTGGAGATAAGGTGGAGTTCTTATCTGATATGATCAGATGACATCACTCCACCAATCAATTTTTTTTCAAAATTTATTAGAATTTTTTGATTGGTCAAATGATGTGGCACTGCGCAGCATACAGAAATTATATAAACCCTGTTGCACCTAGGGTTTCATGGAAGAACTTATTTTATGCAAAAAACCTATTAGCTGCTGCCCCCTCCGCTCTTCTCCACATCCTCCCTGCTCTCCTTTCTCCCCTCTTCACATCCAAGAAGTTGGACATTCATCTGGCATAGGTGCAAGGCATGGTGACGCCTGGAACAGAAGGCTGCAGGACATCTTCGACAGGCTGCTGATCCAACTTCAGAAGGAGTTTTGAAGTACTTCCAAATTAGATATTGATCTAATTTTTGGAGCATAGAATCATGAGGAGAAGAAATTCTAGATCCTACCTAAGTGGATACTGGTAGAGGCCAGGTGCTTGTGTGGCTACATCAGAACCTCAGGCAGTGCTGCGATCATCTACAAGGTAATTAGATTACCCTTGAGGTATGTCTATGTTTCTCATACTTTTAGATTTAATTTTGAAATTAAAATATCAGATAATAAAATTAGATCTAATAGACATCAGATCTGAAATAGCATAGGATAAAATTTAAAATTTATTCCGCTCCAGATTTGATAAAATCTGGAAGATCCTACACAGAGGAAAAGCGATTTTTTTCTTCCCTTCAGGAATCATCTATCCCATCTTTGATAGTAGTAAATGGGTTAGTCCTACCGAAGTAGTACCTAAAAAATTAGGTATTACTGTGGCAGAGAATGAAGAAGGTGAATTGCTTCCCACTCGCACACAATCTAGCTGGTGAGTATGCATTGACTATAGGAAACTAAATGTCGTTACTAAGAAGGATCATTTTTTATTACTCTTCGTCGACCAAATCCTAGAACTACTAGCGGGTCAATATTTTTTTTATTTTCTAGATGGTTATTCAGGGTACAATCAGATACCTATATATTTTGAATGATCAAGAGAAAACCATCTTCACTTGCCCCTATGGCACTTTCGCTTTTCGACGTATACCGTTCGGGCTCTGCAATGCACTTGGTACATTTCAACGGTGCATCTTAGTCATTTTTTTGGATATGGTGGATAAATATCTCAAAGTTTTCACATATAATTTCTTTGTGTTTGGAACCACCTTTGAAGATTTTCTCCATAACCTCTCCAAAATCCTTAAGTGCTGCATAGAAATAAATCTGATTTTAAATTGAAAAAAGAGCCATTTCATGGTTCGAGAAGGAATCATATTAAGATATATTATTTTCGAAAGGGGGATTGAGGTAGACAAAGCCAAAATTAAGATCATCTCAAAACTATCACCTCCTATTTCAGTTCGATAAATACGATCCTTCCTAGGTCATGCTGAATTTTATAGATATTTCATTAAAAATTTTAGCAAAATATCGAGATCCTTATGCAATCTGCTAGCCAAGGACACGCTATTTATCTTTAATGAAGAATTTCTACAAGCCTTCCACATGTTACGAATAGCCCTAACAATAGCACTCATAATAAAATCCTCTGATTGGTCCTTCCCATTTCAAGTCTTGTGTGATGCTTCTGATTTCACAATAGGGGCCATCTTAGGTCAAAGAATCAACAAAGAGCTACATGTGATCTATTACGCTAGCAAGACTCTATTCGATGCCCAATTGAACTACACCACAATGAAAAAAGAGCTACTAGCTATAGTATTTGCCCTTAAAAAATTTTGTTCAATCTATTAAGGTCTAAGATTTTAGTATATTCTGATCATGCGGTTCTGAAATATCTACTCTCAAAGAAAGATACTAAACCATGATTGATCAGATGGATCCTTCTGCTTTTATGAATTTGACCTAAAAATTTGAGACAAGAAGGGTTCAAAAAATATGGTTGCTGATCATATTTCTAGAATCTTAGTTGATCATATGATGGATACACATGAGGTCAAGGAGAAATTCCCTAATGAATAATTTTTTGCAACCTCCTCTGACCAAATCCCATGGCTTTCCCATATCATTAACTATTTAGCAACAGGGCAAGTTTCTCTCCATTGGACAAAATAGAAGAAGGATCAATTCTTCTCATAGGTCAAACATTATTATTGGGAGAATCTGAATTGTTCAAACATTACCCTGACCAAGTGATTCGATGCTATGTCCCTGAGAGTGAGTATCAAAGTATACTTACCTTTTGCCACTCTCATGCATGTGGGGGATATTTCAGTGAGAAGAGAATGGCCACGAAAGTGTTACAAAGTGGGTTTTACTGGCTGACATTGTTTAAGGATGCATATAAATTTTATCTTGAGTGCTTGCACTATCAGCAGATGAGGAATATTTCTAAAAAAAATATGATGCCCCTATCCCCCATCTTAGCCATGAAAGTTTTTGATACCTGGGAATCGATTTTATGGACCCCTTTCCTCCATCCTATAGATACAAATACATTTTGATTATGGTAGATTACGTATCTAAATGGGTTGAGACTATTGCAACCAAAATGAATGATCATAAGGTGGTAATCAAATTCATCCAACAGAACATCTTAAGTCGATTTGGTTGCCCAAGAGCCATTATTAGTGACGGACGAACACACTTCATGAATAGGCACTTTGAAAGTTAATGAAGAAATATGAAATCACTCACAAAGTTGCCACACTATACCACCCCCAAACTAGTGGCCAAGTAGAAGTCTCCAATATGGAGATCAAATGAATTCTCGAGAAGACGGTTAGGCCTGATCGAAAAGATTGATTTGAATGATTAGACAATACATTATGGGCCTATCGTACTACATACAGAATTTCGATACGAATATCTTCTTACCGACTTATTTTTGGAAAAGCCTATCATCTACCGGTAGAACTAGAACATCATACATTTTGGGCCATAAAGCAATTCAATTTCAATATGAAAAATGTAGGTAGTAATAAGAGACTATAATTGAACGAATTAGAAGAGTTACACAATGAAGCATATGAGAGTTCACTAATTTATAAGACTTGAACTAAGGCTTATCATGATAAATATTTTTTACAAAAAATATTTGAACCTAATCAAAAAGTGTGGCTTTATAATTTGAGATTGCGACTATTCTCTGAAAAACTTCATTCATGTTGGGATGGATCATATGTCATAACTCAGGTATTCCCTCATGGAGTAACTGAAATCAAAGACCCTAAATAGGAAAACATCTTCAAAGTGTATGGCCAATGATTGAAATATTATGTGGACGAAATCAGAGATGGCAAGCAAGTTGACTCAATTGAATTGTAGGATCCAATCTACAACTATATACAGTCTGACTGAAGATGTTAAACTTAATGCTTGTTGGGAGGCAACCCACTTATGTAATTATTTTTTTTAATTTTTTTTATTTTATAAGAATCTTTGAGAAAGACAACTAGCCAAGTTGGATCCTTACAATAGAGTGGAAAAAAATGATGCTATTAGCTAAGTTGGGGGGAGCACCACGATCAATGAAGTCAAGAACACACCATGCCCAGCAATGAAGGACCTCTCAATCAACATTGCACACATCGAACTTAAGTGGTGTCCTTCCTTATTACATTCTATTTTAGCTTTGTTATGATTCTCTTCTTCCATTGGGGATAATAAAAATTAAGTTGGGGGAGGAAGAATAATAAATTTAATTAAATCCTCAAGTATGATAAAAAATAATTAATTTTGTGTATCTAAATTTTATCTTGATTTGAAGTTAACTAGGCATCCTAATCAATAAGTGATTAATGGTCTAGGTAATTTTAGAGGTATCAAGGAAGAAATTATTAAGGACACTCAATTAATGGTAAAATTTAGATCAGACTAAATTTTGGAGTAATTCTAGAATCCTATTCCCACCTATCTTAGTGAAGAATTTGCTTCATGTAGGTATGGATGAAAATGTCAAAGTGTGCAAATAATCTATTTTAATCATTGATGAAAAAAAAAAGATTTTTAGTATTTCTCACTAAGTAATCAGGCTCCTTCGTCTATGTAAGCATTGTTATTCTTGTCAAAAGATGAGAATGTAAAAAAATCTCTTATATAATCAATTTTAACTCGTAGTCTTTTTGACTCGAGTCAGTAAGTTTGAGAGGTATTTTGCACTTAACACCCTAAAGCCAACTAGTTTAAGAGTTATTGGCCTAAAGCTCGCTATAAGAGTCAATTAGAAAGCTTAAGGGATTAGGACATTACACCGACCATACATGTAAATATTTTTTAAAAAAAATAGGAAAAAAGAAAGAAAAAAAAGAAAAGAAAGAATAAAGAAAATAAACTACAAAAAGACAATACACCAAATTCACATTAAGTTAGAGGATTTAAAAAGAAGAGTGGGGAGTCAGTCAAAGAAGATCTCTAAAAATTTTTATGGCTAATACTTAACCACTAATTGAGTCAAATTGATAATCTAATAAAGTACCTTTTTAATGATTTGGTTGGGTATCCACTACTATTAAGAATACTTAAGATAACTTTTAATTCAAGGACAATTTGGTACATAATGCTAATATATCTATTTTACTCGAGGACGAGTAAAGTTCAAATTGGAGGATGTGATGAATATTTGAATTCAACCACTAGAGGCATATAATTCTATTTAATTGCATCTTGTTTATTAAGAATTTAATACTTTCTAGTTTACTTTGCAAATAATTAGGAGTTTGGGTTCATATGATTTAAATTGGACTCAAATCGGATCAGATTTGAGTGAACCAGACAACCAGCTCCCATTTCAGTATAAACGTGACTTAAAGATCAAGGGTCAAGAAGCAACCTCTCCAATGAAGGGTCTAGATTAGAAGATAAATGGAATTAAGTGTGAACATGACTTATTGATCAACGGAGGAGAAGCAAGAGGCTTGATCTAAGGGTCCTTATTCACGCTCCCACCTATCTTTATGAAACTCTAAATTCTCTTGTGCCCCTATTCATGAGAAATCAGCCACTCCCTACTCTATAAATAGAACCACGAGGCCTCCATCTCCTCTAATCAAGCCAACCCTAAGTTCTCTTCAAGCTTCTCTCTCTCTTCCTCTTTCTCTTCTCCATAAGTCTAGGGAAGGTACTAATCCTAGCATGACACCATATTTCTCTATAGATCCCTTTTCCACATTCTAAAAAATCTAGGAGAGATCTTAATCTTAGTGCCACTATCTTTTTCTTTTCATATATCCTCTTCCATCTATCTTTCTTCCTTGGAGTTCCTAGACCAAGCCTTCCAGCCATCCTACCGCTGTCTGCATGGGGAAAGATGAAGGATTCAAGGAGACACATCCACTATCGGATATAGTGAAAAGATTAATTTAGTTTAGTTATCTTGTATCATAATTTTTTTTTATGTATGCTTCTTTATTTGATTAATGAAAAATAATTTTATTATAATTTTCATACTTCTTTTTTAGTTTCTTGCAATCTATTATTCTTTTCTTTAGTATTTTTGAAACAATCAATTAAGATCTCTGTGGATACGATCCTGGCTCACCCAATCTACATATAGTGAGTAGGATTAATTTTGATGTGCTACAACATGCACCAACTGTCTCTTTAAATAGATCCTTCTTTGATCTAAATGAGGAACCAATTAACTTAAAAAAGTATGTCCTTATCTCATAAAAATTTTTACCTTTTTAATCTAAATTTTTTAAATAAAATCAAACTTAATTGGTATTACATCAATCTCTTATGGTAAGCATATGGGGCACCCCTGTCATATAAGATAGTCTAAGTGGGCGCCCCTTGTAATATAGGGCAGTTAGATGGGGCACCAACACTTGGCGCCCCCTTTAGGGTTTTCATGCACAAGAGAGGGGGTGTAGCCCCTCTCTCTCTCATTGGTGCCCAATTTAGGGTTTTCATGCACAAGAGAGGGGGTGTAGTCCCTCTCTCTCTCTCATTCCACACCAATGCAAGAGAGAGGGTGGGCCCCTCTCTCTTTCTCACATCATCCAAGGGGTTGGTGCCCCTTTGTCCTGCCAAAAAGGAGGATTGTGCCATCCCTTCTTTCTAATAATTCCACACATACTATTAGAGGATAATGAGGAGATAATTTAGCCAACTCATTGACTTAATGAAAGAATAATACCCTACAAGCCAATCACATACGGGATACGATAGGATATTTTCTATAATTTATCTTTTAGACTCATGTAATTGATATTAATATTTAATAAATAGGTATTTTTGATTTATTATATGCTGCATCTTTTTATTCTTAAGATTATAATAAATCCCATAGGTCCGAGCAATGGTTTTAGGGCCGTGATGAGATCATGTCAGTGAAATCTAAATTTCTGATAGCCATGATCTAAAATATTTTCAATCGTTGGTTCATTGAGTCAGAGAATAATGGTACCAGTTAGACTGGCATGTCCTATGTATGCTCAAAAATGGAGGTGATTGATCTCACAATCACTTATGTGGTGACACTAATATAAAAATATAAATGCTCATTAGAGAATGAGTTCACTGAATAGACCTATGAGAGAATATCAGATGGAGTCTTATTTACATGTCAACTGATGATTCTCTAGTGGGAGTTGTGTAAGTGATCCTTTGATCTGAGATCGCCATGGTACCTTATGTACATGGATCCATATTTTGGTTCACTTTCTAACATGGTTCTTTGATCCTTGTAGGGGTGTTCTAGATATGGTGAAGTATGCATGAGGATTGTGAGTGATCCATAAGGGATCAGTCACTCCTAATAAGGAGAGCAAACATCCTATGTGATCTTATAGGTCGATGATTCTGAAAGTCTTTGACTAAAGCAGGATGATAATTAGAAAAGAGTTTCTAATATATCATCAAATAAATTATCACATTCTGATCGAGATACATAAAGATAAGAGATTGAATTTGATATATTTTCATGCCCATAGCTCATTTAAGATGTTGCATGGCTGAAAGATTGAATTACACGATAACTTGCCACTGAAAGATATTTTGATAATTTTTTATCAAAATTTTAAATCTTTTGAATAGTTATGACACATTGCTAGACATCAATCTTGACTTTTAAACTCGATAGAATTAGAAGAATTTAATTCAAGAATCAATTAGGAAGAGTTCTAGTTGATTAGGACTCTTCGGGTGACCTAATCAGATCAGATTAAGGTTACATCGAAAGTCTGAATCTACTACTGGCTAGATTTAGAACCCAATGGATCACACACTTTGATATTTGGCCTTAGTCTAATTTAATTAATATTTAATATAAATTTTAAATATTAATTTGATATGTTAGCATGTTGTATTAACCCAAGTTCCTTAATTGGTTTAGATCAAAGTGTTTGAGCTAACCTAGACTAGTTGTCTTTGACTTATTGAGATTGGGTCAATTTTGATTGGATCCTTATCCAACTTGAAATAATTTTAAGTGAAGAAGGACTCCTCTAAGCCTACCAGATGCCACACTAAAATATTATTGCCGCTCTACTCTTTTTAGCATGTGAAGATGGAGAGTCTTTCTTTAAGAAGACTCTTATCTTAACGTGTTGCCTTAAATGCTCAACCAGATCTCTTATGATTTAATACCAATTTATTATGAGATTTTTATGAGATGTAGAAGAGAAGAACTCCTTCTATGTGAAAGCTCTCTTGCACCAAAAATCATACATGGTGAATTTATTCATCACATGAGAAAGTGGAGCACCAAAGGTTGGCGCCCCTTGGTCCTTCTCACGTCTCTTGGTCCCTTATTTAAATGGGATATCCTGTATGGCCCATGTACTAGGTTTTTGGATGAAAAATAGAGATAAATAGTGTGTAAATAAAAAATAAATTAAAAAAATTTTGAGAAAAAGATAAGAAAAAATTGAGTGGCAAAAGTTGTAAGAAGGGTGATGAGAGAATTAGCAAATGTTGCTAGTGTGCCCTAGGATTTAGTTTTTTCATATGTTGGAGCTCAAAATCAAATCCTAGATTGTGAGATATCTGAAGAGAATCTTCTTGGCATGATTTTGATGGCAAGATCGAAAGCGACTGGACTTTGGTGTGATCATTCTTTGAGTTCAAAGTCGGCAACGTTCTTAAGAAGATAAGACTGCAGCTGCACACCGGTTAGGAAGGACCTTGGCCAACTTTTGTGTGAATCACCATTGGAAGGCTTCTACTTTAGAGTCTCATAGAGATCACCAATGTACCACATTATCTTTTCGATGAAAGTAAAAACTCTATCCCTTTTGCATGCTTGTTTTGTTTTGATCGACATCGACAAGGTGATTCTAGGGTTTGAATTTTGGCTCGATAGTTTTAATCGTTAAAGCTATCGACTTATTTGATTTTAAAATTTTTAAAAATTATTTTCTACTGCATGGCCAAAACTCAATAGTGGTATCAAAGCCACCCTTATCTGATTCAATTAAACAAGTACAAAGTAGTAGTGTAGAATTGTTCTTGTTTATATATTGCCAAGAATGTTGCTTCAATTTTTAGCATCGATCTTTAAAATCAAAAAATTATTTTTGACTTTATAAGAACTATGAACTTAAATTTTAATTATTAAATTTATAAATTTATGATAATTTTAAATTTATATGATAATGGTAGTTTGATGCTTAAATCAATTTATGGTTATGGGTGTTATGCATGCCTAATATGATTAAAGTTTGCTTTATTTTTTATATGCTTGACATATGTTATGTCTTCTTTTGCACCCTTATATGCTTTTTGCCATGATTATATGATTGCTATTATGACTTGTAGATGCATGTCGAATTATATAATATATTTAGTACATTTTGTATAGTTGTAGTTAGAATGTGTCGAGACCAGTTCAAAGACCCTCTTAAAAATTATATTAAGTTGTAATGTCAGGATTCACTTTCAATTCAAATATCGAATTCATTAGATCAATTGGTGTCAAAGAAAGTATAAAAGATAAGTTTTTAATTAGGTCCATATGCTGGCCTAGCCAACTTTATTGGTGTCTGAGAAAAGATATGGGGAGACTCCCACCTACTGACCTAGTCAATTTAGTCTTATTAAATTTCGAACTTAGATTGATTAGTGATGTAGACATTACAAGGGCCTTCCTTCAAACTTGGTCAATAGAGTATGTCAAGATCTTAGTTAGCTTATTGTGCTATCCACAAGGCTTACTATAAAAATTGATATGATGTTGACTAAGTACATATTGATGCTTATGGCATATTTGAATAGTATTGCTTTGTTGTGATATCCACAAGGGCAGTATTATTTAAGTATGACCATATGAGATTAATGGGTCAACTTAACTAGAATACTATAGTTTGTTGTGCTATCCACAAGACTATATGTGATCTAGAGGCAAGAGAGATAAATATTGAGAATTGTATAAGTATAATTAGTAAAAAGTTACCTACTCTTGAACTAATGAATACTTGTTGTTCTATCCATAAGGTGTTTGTGAGGAATAGGGATCTCAACCCCACTAAGAAATATTAGTATATTTCTCGATTTTCATACTTGAGGGCTATAAAGTTTGATAAAATAGTGGAAGACATAATTGGACAAAAGTTCTAATCTAATTGTGCATGTCATCATGAGTTGTCTGCTTATATTATGTTCTTATTATTGTAGATTAACTACACATATGGCATCCTCACTATCACTTAAGGGCATACTAGATGCAAACAAATTGACCAGACCTAACTACGTCGATTGGTTAAAAAATTTGAGAATAGTTCTCACTCAGGAAAAAATCTCCTATATTTTGGATACACCTGCACCCAATACGATTGAAGAAGATGCTTCTGAGGAGGAAAAGGCCATATACAAGATGTGAAAATAGGATAATGTGACTATCAAATGCATCATGCTTGGCTCGATGAGCAATAAGCTTCAGAGGTAGCATGAGGATATAGATGTTCCCTCTATACTCCTTAATCTTAAGGAGTTATATGGAGAACAAAGTAGAACTGTTAGATATGAGATATTTAAGCAGTTGTTCCATGCCTGCATGACTAAAGGCACCTTTATGCAAATGCATGTTCTAAAGATGATTGATTTGATCACTCATTTAGGAAAACTAGATTTTACCATGGATGGTGAACTAAGTCAGGATTTGATTCTGCAGTCTCTCTTCGACTCCTCTTAGTTTGTCATAAATTACCATATGAACAAACTAAACACTAGCCCGTCTGAGCTACTGAACATGTTGAAAATAGTAGAGAGCCATTTTAAGAGCAAAATGACTTCGATACTTTTTGTCGATAAGATCAACAAGAAAAAAGACAAGAAGGATTCCAAGAAAAAGATGAACCCTAAGGCTAGCATCTCCAAGAAGAAGACGAAGAAAGTCTCTACCAAAGGTACTTGCTATCACTGCGGTAAGGAGGGCCACTGGAAGAGAAATTGCAAGGAATACCTTGCAATCATGAAATCGACAAATGTTGCTAAAGATTTGTATATAATACAAACTAACTAATCATTAAGTACTTCATTTTCAGATTCTTAGGTATTAGATACCGTCTGTAATTCACACCTTTGCAAATCATTGCAGGGTCTGTAGAAAATAAAGAGTCTGAATAAAGATAAGTTCGAGCTATTCAGTGCTAGTAGAAAGTCCATTCAGACCGAAGCCGTAGGAATTAGGATTTTGAAGTTGCCTTCAGATAAAGTTTTAGAACTGAAGACTTGTTATTATATCCCTAATATCATTAGAAATATTATTTCTATACCATTATTATTAGAATAATATTTTGAAATAAAAGCAAAGAACAATGGTTTTTCTATATATTTTTCTAACGAATATTATGAAAATATTTATATTGATAATGGTCTTTTATTTCTTTCACTTAATGATAATATACTTCATATTGATAATATGAAGAAAAGAAAGAAAGAAGATGGGAATGTCATATATCTCTGTCACTGCCGACTTGCTCATATAAATAAGTCGAGAATTAAGAAGTTATACAAAGATAAATTTTTTGATCCTTATGATTATGAATTATATAGAACTTATGAATCTTATCTCATGGGTAAAATGATCAAGACTCCATTTACTAGACATGGAGAAAGGGTGAGTGACATATTGGATCTTGTACATACTGATGTTTGTGGTCCAATATCGACTCAAGCCAGAGGTGGATACTCTTACTTCATCATATTTACTGATGATATGTCTAGGTTTGGATATGTATATTTAATGAAATACAAATCTGAAGCATTTGACAAATTTAAAGAGTATCAAAGAATGGTTGAGAAACAAACTGATAAAAGTATTAAAACTCTTTGATCTGATTAAGGAAAAAAATACTTGTCTAGTGAGTTTTTTTATTATTTAAAATAAAATAGAATACTCTCTCAAAGGGCACCTCCATATACTCCATAATTAAATGAAATTATGAAAAAGAAGAATCGTACCCTATTAGATATAGTGCGGTCCATGTTATGTTTCATGGATCTTTCGATATTCTTCTGGAGATATGCTCTCGAGGCCACAACGTATGTCTTCAATAAAGTACCTTCTAAATCTATTTTTAACACTCCATATAAAATATGAAAAGAAAAAAGATCCAATCTTAAGCATCTTAAGATCTGGGGTTGCCCAACTTATATGAAATACATTGATGAAAATAAGCTGGATGCTAGATCAGAAAAATACAGATTTATGGGTTATCCCAAGAGGAGTATAGGATACTACTTCTATCGTCCTACTCAATAAAAGGTGTTTGTTAGTAGGCATGTCATTTTCTTGAAAAAAAAGTTTATCCAAAAAGGATGCAGTGGGAGGTCTGTTGAACTTGTGGAAGTTCAAAATCTGCAACCCATCCAGGATTTACAAACTGATTCTCAACCAGATGTGCCCATTGTTGAGGTACAGCCATTGCACACACCTCCTCTCTCTGAAGGTCAAATAGAGTGCACAATGTACCACTCAAGTATGGATTTATTATTAAGAATGATAACATATCCCACATCATTGAAAATGATGATCCCATGACCTATTCGAAAGCTATCATGAGTAGTGACTCTGATAAATAGCTCAATATCATGAAATTCGAAATGGACTCCATGTATACCTACCAAATTGGGACTTTGGTTGATGCGCCTAAGGGTGTGACCCCAATAGGCTGCAAATGAGTTTTTAAAAAGAAAATTGGAGCAAATGGCTAGGTAGAGATCTATAAGGCCAAGCTGGTGGCAAAAGATTTCAGACAAAAATAAGGTATTGATTATAAAAAAATCTTTTCATCAGTAGCCATGCACAAGTCAATTCGAATAATGCTTGCTATTGCAGCATACCATGACTATGAGATCTAGCAGATAGATGCCAAGACTGCCTTTCTCAATAAAAATCTTAAGGAAGAAGTCTATATAACTCAACTAAAGGGATTTGTCTCTAGTGGGAGAGCAAATCAGGAATGCAAGCTAAATAAATCCATTTATGGATTAAAACAAGCATTGAAGAGCTGGAACATCCATTTTGATGAGACAGTCAAATCATTTGGCTTTATAAAAAATATGGATGAGTCTTGTGTATACAAGAAGACTAGTGGGAGTGCTGTTGTCTTCTTGGTCTTGTATGTGGATAATATATGGCTCATTGAGAATGATATCTTGATGTTGCAATCGATCAAGATATGGCTATCATAAAAGTTTTTTATGAAAGACTTGGATGAAGCATCCTATATACTTGGTATAAAGATCTATAGAGATAGATCAAAAAGGATGCTAGGCTTGTCCCAGTCTAGATACATTGACCTTGTGTTGAAGAGGTTCAATATGGAGAGAAGTAAAAGAGGTTACTTGCCCATAGGTCATGGCATACAACTCTTTAAGAAGATATCTCTTAAGACACCTGAAGAGAGAAATAGAATGAGTTTTATTTCTTATGCTTCGGCTATAGGATCAATTATGTATGCTATGGTATGTACTAGGCCTAATATGCCTTATGCTCTGGGTATTGTAAGTAGATTTCAGGCTGATCTCAAAGAGAATCATTGAAAAGTTATGAAAAACATACTGAAGTACTTGAGAAGAACTGAGATGTTTTTCTAATATATAGTGGATCTGATTTAAAATTGGAAGGTTATACTAATTTTAGTTTTTAGTCTGATCCGAATGATAGCAAATCTATATCTGAATATATATTCACTTTGTATGGTGGTGCAGTAAATTGAAAAAGTTTCAAACAGCAAACTGTTGTTGACTCGATCACTGAGGTTGAGTATATTGCTACTAGTGAGGCTGCTAAAGAGGCCATCTGGATGAAGAAATTCATCTCAGAGTTGGGTGTGATTTCAGGAATTGAACAACCAGTGTCCTTTTATTGTGATAATACTGAGACAGTTGCTCAAGCCAAAGAATCAAGGTCTCATCATAAATCCAAGCACATCTTGAGATGGTTATACCTCATTTAAGAGATAGTCGAAAGACACGATGTGATCATGAAGTGAGTTGACATTAAGAACAATATAGTAGACCCATTCACTAAGGCCTTGTCAATGCAGTAGTTTGACCGCCACCTTGTTAGCATGGGCATCAAATATAGAGGCGATTAGCTTTAGTGCAAGTGGGAGATTAAAAGAATAATGCCCTACAAGCCAATCATATATGGGATGCGATAGGATGTTTTCTATAATTTATCTTCTAAACTCATGTAATTGACATTAATATATTAATAAATAGATATTTTTGATTTATTATATGCTATATCTTTTTGTTCTTAAGATTATAATGAATCCCATAAGAACGGGCACTGATTTTAGGCCCGTGATGAGATCACACCAGTGAAACCTAAATCCTTGATAGCCGTGATCTAAAATATTTTTAGTCATTAGTTCATTGAGTTGGGGATCAATGGTACCGGTAAGATTGGCATGTCCTATGTATGCTCAGAAATGGAGGTGTTGATCTCACAACCATTTGTGTGGTGATACTAATATAAGGATATGAATATTCATTAGCGAATGAGTTCACTGAATAGACCTATGAGAGAATATCAGATGGAGTCTTATTTACATGTCAGCTGATGATTCTCTACTGGGAGTTGTGTAAGTGATCTTTTGACCTGAGATCGTCATGGTACCTTATGTACATAGATCTATATTTTGGTTCACTTCCTAACTAGGTTCTTTGATCCTTGTATGGAGAGTTCTGGATATGGTAAAATATGCATGGAGGTTGTGAGTGATCAATAAGGGATCAATCACTCCTAATAAGAGGAGCGAACATCCTATGTGATCTCATAGATCGATGATTCTAGAAGTCTTTGGCCAAAACAAGATAATAATTAGAAAAGAGTTTCTAATATATCATCAACTGAATCATCACCTTCTGATTGAGATATATAAAGATAAATGATTGGGTTTGACATATTTTCATTCTCAAGCTCATCTGAGATGTTGCATGACTTAAGGATTGAATTACACAGTAACTTACCATAGAAGGATATTTTGATAATTTTTTATTAAAATTTTAAATCTTTTAAATAGTTATAACACATTACTACATGTCAATCTGGACTTGTAGACTCATCAGATTTAAAAGATTTAACTCAAAAATTAATTAGGAAGAGTCCTAGTTGATTGGGACTCTTCAGGTGACCTAATCTGATCGGATTAGGATTATGTCGAAAGTTTGGATCTACTACTGACTAGATTTGGAATCCAATAGATCACACACTTTAAAATTTATCTTTTATCTGATTTAATTAGAATTTATTATAAATTTTAAGGATTAATTTGATATGCTTGTACATTATATTAACCTAAGTTCCTAAATTGGTTTAGATCAAAGTGTTTGAGCTAACCACCAGTTATCTTTGACATAATGAGATTGGGTCAATTTTGATTGGATCCTTATCCAACTTAAAATAATTTTAAGTGGAGAAAGACTCCTTTGCACCCACCAGATGCCATGCCAAAATATTATTGCTGCCCCACTCTTTTTAGCATGTAAGATGGAGAGTCCTTCTTTAAGAAGACTCTTACTTAATGTGTTGCCTTAAATGCTCCACCAGATCTCTTATGATTTAACACTAATTTATTATAAAATTTTTATAGGACATAGAAGAGGAGAATTTCTTCTATGTCAAGGCTCTTCTACACCAAAAATCATACATGGAGAATTTATTCACCATGTGAGAAAGTGGAGCGCCAAAGGTTGGCACCCCTTGGTCCTTCTCACATCTCTTGGTTCCTTATTTAAATGGGACATCCCATATGGCCCATGTACTGGGTTTCTAGATGGAAACTAGAGATATGTGGCATGTAAATCAAAAGAAAAAAATTGAAAAAAAATTGAGAAAAAGGTAAGAAAAAATTGAGTGGCAAAAGTTGTAAGAAGGGTGGTGAGAGAATTAGCAAGTGTTGCTAATATGCCCTAGGATTTGATTTTTCCATGTGTTGAAGCCCAAAATCAAATCTTAAGTTATGAGACATCTTAAGAGTATCTTCTTGGCATGATTCTAGTGATAAGATCAAAAGTGACTAGACTTTGGTGTGATCGTTCCTCGAGTTCAAAGCTGGCAGTGTTCTTAAGAAGACAAGGCTGTGGCTGCACGCCAATTAGGAAGGACTATGGCCAACTTTCGTGTGGATCACTATTGGAGGGCTTCTACTTTGGAGTCTTGTGGAGATCACCAATGTGCCACATTATCTTTTTAGTGAAAGTAAAAATTCTATCCCTTTTGCATGCTTGTTTTGTTTTGATCGATATCGGCAAGGTGATTCTAGGGTTTGGATTTTCGCTCGATAGTTTTAATCGTTAAAGCTATTGACTTGTTTGATTTTAAAATTTTTAAAAATTACTTTCCACTACGTGGCTGGAACCCAACACTTAGTCCAATTTTTTTGGGCCACAATTAGGTGCCTAGCTAGATCTAAATGGATTTAGGTTAGGTTCAATGCAATGAACTTGATCCAATCGAAGTTCTGAGTAGAATTAGTTTTAACCGTGTGCTAGCATTATTCTCTTAAACCCAATAAGATTTCAATAAATCCTAACCCAATTAGAACTTCATAAGCTCAATTGGTAAATTCATGATTAAATCTCTTAATGTGTGATCCCATAGGTTTCATTTTATCTAGTAATAAGATATATTATGATCTCCATCATAATATCATCGAAACTCTTTTTAATGGATTGAAATATTTTTAATTCTATCCTTCAAGAGTCATCAATCATCAAAACAACATCCGATAAGTCCCACAACCCACTAGTGGCACCTAGCAGTATATAGTGGCAACCCAGTAGAATGAAAGTATGAACCCCTAGGTGCAGTTATCGTATGATTCAATCCTTCTATCGTGAGCTTCGATTTGATGGTGGTTATAGAGAATTCATCAGACCCCATTATTAGTCATATTCTAGATTGGCTCGACTCGAGTTTATTTATGAATCTCATGGAAACTCTTTTTCAGTATTCATATTTGCTTTGGTCAAAAACTTTCTAAACTCAGTCTCACGAATCACATAGGACTTCTCCTTTTCTACCAAGATTGTAGTTCCCTCTGTGTGCATCCTACTCCAAACAATAAATCTGAACCTCCTGAAGCCAACATACACAACAAGGATCCGAATAGCTAGGGATCAAGGAAACATATAGTCAAACTCAGTAGTCTCACTGTGATTAGTCAATGACACTGCAGGTCAAAGGACCACTCACACCACTGCAGCATCAAGAAGACCACTGACGAGTGAGGAGACATCCATGTAGTTTCTAATATTGATCACACTCAGTATAAGTTATTGTCTAACGACCACTCACATCCTCATCTTAGTGTCCCTATACTACAGACCCGAGACTTATCTGCCCACAAGAGAGGTGAACTGTACACCGATCTTGAATGGATTGGTCACTGTCCTTCGTGATGATCTTTTGATTGAGAGTATTTAAAAATTAATCACTAATTAATATAAATCTCAAATTCTCAATACTTTGAGAATATATAAAATCAACTTGATTAATTTTTAGGACAAATCATGAATACATAAATATGATTGAAATGAAAAAGTCCTATATTGATAATAAAAATATTATAAGTACAAGATTAAGCTTTAAAATTATAAAATATGTCAGCCAACAATTAGCTTCTAGGGCACAAATTTGATAATTCTATTTCTCTCTTCAAATGTCTTAAGAGTTATCTTCTTAGAGAGTTGTATGCCATGACTCATGGGCAAGTAACCTTTTTAACTTCCCTCCATATTGAACCTCCTCAACACAAGATCAATGTACCTTGACTGGGATAAGCCAAGCATCCTTTTCGATCTATCCCTATAGATCTTTATATCAAGTATGTAGGATGCTTCATCCAAGTCTTTCAGAGAAAACTTTTGTGATAGCCATATTTTCATCCATTGCAATATAGGGATGTCATTCCTAATGAGCAGTATGTCATCCACATATAAGTTCAAGAAGATAACAGTACTCCTACTAGTCTTCTTGTACACATAAGGTTCATCCATATTTTTGATAAAGCCAAATAATTTGATTGTCTCATCAAAATAGATGTTCCAACTCCTCAATGCTTGCTTTAATCCATAAATAGATTTTTTTAACTTGCATACTTGATTTGCTCTCCCATTAGAGATAAATCCCTTTAGCTGAGTCATATAGACTTCCTCTTCAAGGTTTCTATTAAGGAAGGTAGTCCTGACATTCATCTGCTAGATCTCATAGTCATGGTATGTAGCAATCGCAAGCATGATCTGAATAGACTTGAGCATGGCTATAGATGAAAAGGTTTCTTTATAATCAACACCTTGTCTTTGTCTAAAACTTTTTGCCACCAGTGTGGCCTTATAGGTCTCTATCTAGCCATCTGCTTCAATTTTCTTCTTGAAGATCCATTTACAGACTGTTGGGGTCACACCCTCAGGTGCATCAACTAAAGTTCAAACTTGGTTGGTATACGTGGAGTTCATTTTGAATTTCATGGTCTCAAGCTATTTGTCAGAGTCACTACTCATGATAGCTTTCAAATAGATCGTTGGATCATTATTCTCAATGATGTGTGATATGTTGTCATTCTCAATGACAAACTCATACCTGAGTGGTACATTACGCACTCTATTTGATCTTCAGAGAGAAAGTGTGTGTAGTGACTGTGCCTCAACAATGGACACTTCTGATTGAGCATCAGCTTGTGAATTTTTTATATGCTGATTTTGGATAGACTGTAGGTCTAGAATTTTCTCAAATTCAATAGTCCTCCCACTGCCCCCTTCTTGGATTAACTCTTTCTCCAAGAAAATGGTATGCCTACCAACAAACATCTTTTGTTGAGTAGGGTGGTAAAAATAGTACCCTATACTCTCCTTGGGATAACCTATAAACCTGCATTTTTATGATCTAGTACTAAGCTTATGTCCATCAATATTTTTCATATAAATAGGATAACCCCAAATCTTAAGATGTTTAAGACTGGGCCTCTTTCCTTTCTATATCTCTTATAGAGTACTAGATGTTGGGTTTCAGCCACACAGTGGAGAATGATTTTTAAAATTTTTTAAAACACTCAAATCAATAGCTTTATTAAATAAAACTATCAAACTGAACCCAAAATCCTAGAATCACTTTGCCGAACACGATCAAAGCAAATTCAAGCATGCAAAGAGATATAATATTATTCTTTAACCAAAATAGAAAAGTGGCATGTTGATATTCTCTACAAGATCCCAAGGTAGAAGTCCTCCAATGGTGATCCACACGAAAGTTGGCCAAGATCCTTCTCAATCGATGCACAGTCGCAGCCTTATCTTCTCAAGAACACTATCGGATTCACCCTTGTAGTGTTCTAAGGGCACTCTAGCAACACTTGCCGAAAATCTCACCACCCTTGTAGCAAGTTTTGCCAAACAAATTCTCCTCTTTTTTTTTCTCAAAACATTTTTAGATTTTTTTTTATGATTTCTATATCTATTTTCTCTAGCTCACCTAAAAATCTCAACCAGAAGCAATCTGGGGCATCCCCTATAAATAGGGGACCAGGGGATGTTACATGGGATGAAGGGGCGCCATCTTTTGGTGCTCCAACTTCCCATGTGCAAAATAAATTCACTGAGTGAATTTTTGGTGATTTAATACTTAGAGTAGAATAGCTCTTCCTTTTCTATATACCATAAAAATTCCAATAATTTTTAGAGTTAAAACATAGGATTTCTGATTTATCTTCTAAGGCAACGCATTTAATAAAGATCCTTCTTTAAGAAGGATACTTTATTTCTCATGCTGAGTTGAGGTGGGTGGCAATTATATTTTTGTGTGGCTTTTGGTGAATATGGAGGAGTCCTTCTCCAACTAAAATTGATCTAAGTTGGATAAGGATCCAATTGAAATTGACCCAATCCCATTAGGTCAAAGCCAACTGGTCTAGGTTAGCTCATATACTTTGAACCAAACTAATTTGGGAACTTGGATTAATACAATGTGCTAGCATATCAAATTAACCCATAGAATTTATATTAAAATCTAATTAAATTAGATGAAGATCAAATCTCAAAGTGTGTGACCTATTGAGATCCAAATCTAGCCAGCGATGGATCTGGACTTTCGACGTAATCCTAATCTGATGGGATAAGGTCACCCAAAGAGTCCCAATCAACTTGAATTTTTCCAAATTGATTCTAAAATCAAATTCTTTCAATTTTTATCAAGCCTATAAGTCAAGATTGAGATCTAGCAACATATCATGACTACTCAAAAGATTTAAAATTTTGATATAAAATTACCAAAATACCCTTCAGTGGCAAGTTTCTGTGTAATTCAATCCTTCAGTTAAACAACATCTCAAATGAGCTGTGAGCATAAAAATATATCAAACCTAATCACTTATCTTTATGTATCTTGATTAAAAGACGATGATTCAATTGATGATACATTAGAAATCTTTTTCTAATATCACCCTGCTTTGGTCAAAGACTTCCAGAATCACCGTCCTATGAGATCACATAGGATGTTTGCTCCCCTTATTAAGAGTGACTAATCCCTTATTGATCACTGACAATCTTCATGCATATTTAATCATATCCAGAACACCCCATACAAAGATCAGAGAATCAAGTTAGATAGTGAACTAAAATATGGATCCATGTACACAAGGTACCATGGTGACCTTAGGTCAAAGGATTACTTACACAACTCCTCCTGGAGAATTATCAGTTGATATGTAAATAAGACTCCATCTGATTATTCTCTCACAGGTCAATTTAGTGAACTCATTCTCTAATGAGCACCCATATCCTTGTATTAATTCACCACATAAGTGGTTGTGAGATCAACCACCCTCATTTCTGAGCATACATAGGACATGCCAGTCTTATCGGTATCATTGATCTCTGACTCAATATACTAATGACTAAGAATATTTTAGATTAGGGCTATCAAGCATTTAGATCTCACTGATATGATCTCATCACGGTCCTAAAATTATTATCCAGACCTATGGGGTTCATTATAATCTTAAAATTAATAAGATGCAGTATATAATAAATCAAAAATATCAATTTTATTAATAATATTAATATCAATTACATGAGTTTGAAAGATAAATTATAATAAATATCCTATCGCATCCCATATGCGATTGACTTGTAGGGCATAATTCTTTCAATCTCCCACTTGCACTAAAGCCAATCGCCCCTATACTTGATGCCCATGCTATCAAGGTGGCGGTCAAACTACTGCATTGACAAGGCCTTAGTGAATGGATCTGCTATATTGTTCTTGGTGTCAACTCGCTCTACGATCACATCGCATCTTTCGACTATCTTCCAAACGAGGTGGAACCGTCTTAGGATGTGCTTGGATTTATGATGAAATTTTGGTTCTTTGGCTTGAGCAACTGCCTCAGTATTATCACAATAAAGAGGCACTGGTTGTTCAATCCCTGGAACCACACCTAACTCTGTGATAAATTTTTTGATCCAGATGACCTTAGCAGCCTCACTTGCAGCAATATACTCAGCCTCAGTGACTGAGTCAGCAACAGTTTATTGTTTGAAACTTTTTCAACTTACTGCACCACCATAAAAGGTGAACATATATCCAGATATCGATTTGCTATCATCCGGATCAGATTAAAAACTAGAATCGGTATAACCTTACAGTTTTAAATCAGATCCACCATACATTAGAAAAATATCTTTAGTTCTTCTCAAGTACTTGAGTATATTTTTCACAGCTTTCTAATGATTCTCTTCGAGATCAGCTTGAAATTTGCTTACAATGCCCATGACATAAGCCAAATCAAGCCAGGTACATAATATAGCATATATTATTGATCCTACTACCGAAGCATAAAGAATAGAACTCACTCTATTTCTCTCTTCAGGTGTCGTAGGAGACATCTTCTTTGAGAGTTGTATGCCATGACCTATGGGCAAGTAACCTCTTTTACTTCCCTCCATGTTGAACCTCTACAACACAAAGTCAATGTACCTAGACTGGGACAAGCCTAGCATCCTTTTCGATCTATCCCTATAGATCTTTATACAAAGTATATAGGATGCTCCACCCAAGTCTTTCTTAGAAAACTTTTGTGATAGCCAAGTTTTGACTGATTGCAATATCAGGATATCATTCTTAATGAGCAATATGTCATCCACATACAAGACCAAGAAGATAATAGCACTCCCACTACTCTTCTTGTACACACAAGGTTCGTCCATATTTTTGATGAAGCCAAACGATTTGACTGTCTCATCAAAACGGATGTTACAGCTCTTCAATGCTTGCTTTAATCCATATATGGATCTATTCAGCTTGCATACCTGATTTGCTCTCCTACTTGAGACAAATCCCTCTAGTTAAGTCATATAGACTTCTTCCTCAAGATTTTCATTAAGGAAGGCAGTCTTGACATCTATCTTTCAGATCTCATAGTCATGGTATGCTGCAATAGCAAGCATTGTCCGAAGAGACTTGAGCATAGCTACTGGTGAAAAGGTTTCTTCATAATCAATACCTTATTTTTGTCTGAAATCTTTTGCCACAAGCCTGGACTTATAGTCTCTACCTGGCCATTTGCTCTATTCTTTTTTTTGAAGATCCATTTGTAGCTTATTGGAGTTACACCCTCAAGTGCATTAACCAACATCCAAACTTGGTTGGCATACATGGAGTCTATTTCAGATTTCATGGCATTGAGCCACTTGTCAGAGTCACTACTCATGATAATTTTTGAATAGGTCGTAGGCACATCATTCTCAATGATGTGGGTTGTGTTGTCATTCTCAATGACAAATCCATCCCTGAGTGGTACACTACTCACTCTATTCGATCTTCGAAGAGGTGTGTATAGTGGCTGTGCCTCAACAATGGGCACATCTGGTTAAAAATTATCTGGTGAATCCTGGATAGATTGTAGATTTTGAACTTCCTCAAGTTCAACAGACCTCCTACTGCCTCCTTCTTGGATAAACTCTTTATCCAAAAAAATGGCATGCCTACCAACAAACATCCTTTGTTGAGTAGGGTTATAGAAGTAGTATCCTATACTCTCCTTGGGATATCCTACAAACCTGTATTTTTCTGATCTAGCTTCCAGCTTATGTCCATCAATATTTTTCACATAAGCTGGATAGCCCCAAATCTTAAGATGCTTAAGATTGAATTTTTTTTCTTTCCATATTTTGTATTAAGTGCTAGAAATAGATTTTGAAGGTACTTTATTTAAAATATACGCTGCAGCCTCAAGGGTGTATCCCCAAAAAGATAATGGAAGATCCGTGAAACACATCATGAATCGCACCATATCTAATAAGGTGTGATTCTTCTTTTTTGTAATTTCATTTAATTGTGGAGTATAAGAAGGTGTCCATTGAAAGAGTATACCATTTTGTTTCAAATATTCGAGGAAGTCACTAGACAAATATTCTCCTCCTCGATCTGATCGAAGAGCTTTAATACTTTTACCAGTTTATTTCTCGACCATTCTTTGATACTCTTTAAATTTATCAAAGGCTTTAGATTTGTATTTTATTCAATATACAATCCAAATCTAGACATATCATCAGTAAATATGATGAAGTAAGAGTATCCACCTCTGGCTTAAATCAATATTAGACCACACACATCAGTATATACAAGGTCTAAAATATCACTCGCCTGATCTCCATGTGCAGTAAATGGAGTCTTGATCATTTTTTCTATGAGGCAAGATTTATAAGTTCCATATGATTCATAATCATAAGGATCAAAGAAATTATTTTTATATAATTTGTTAATTCTTGACTCATTTATATGGCCAAGTCGGCAGTACCAAAGATATGTGACATTCACATCCTCTCTCTTTCTTTTCTTCATATTATCAACATGAAGTACATTATCATTAAGTGAAAGAAATATAAGATCATTATCAATAAAAGCACTTCCATAATATTCATTAGAAAAATATATAGAACAACCATTATTCTTTGTAATTATTTTAAAATCTTATTCCAATAACAATAGTACAGAAATAATATTTCTAACAATATTTAAAATGTAATAATAGATCTTTAGTTCCAAAATATTTCTTGAAAGCAACTTCAAAATCCTAGTTCCTACAGTTTCAGCTTGAATGGACTCTCCACTTACGTCGACCAACTCGAAGTCACCTCTATTCAAATTTCTTATTTCCTTAGATCCTGCAATGATTTGCAAAAGTGTGAACTACAAACGGTATCCAATACCTAAGAATCTGACATTGAAGTAGTTAATGATAAATTAGTTTGTATCATATATAAATTTTTAGCAACATTTGCTGATTTCACGATTGTAAGGTACTCCTTACAATTTCTCTTCCAGTGGTCCTCCTTACTACAGTGACAACAAGTACCTTTGATGGAGACCTTCTTCACCTTCTTCTTGGAGATGCCAGCCTTAGGGTTCAATTTTTTCTTAGAACCATTCTTCGCCTTCTTCTTGCTGATCTTATCAACATGAAGAACCTCAGTCTTTTCACCTTTGAAATGTCTCTCTGCTATTTTTAATAAATTCAGCAGTTCAGGCAAGCTGATGTTTAGTTTGTTCATATGATAATTAATTACAAACTGAGAAAAAGAGTTAGAGAGAGACTGCAGAATCAAATTCTGGCTTAGTTCACCATCTATGGCAAAATCTTGCTGTCCCAGATGAGTGATCAAATCAATCATCTTTAGGACATGCATTTGCATGGAAAAGCCTTCAGTCATACGGGCATAGAACAATTGCTTTGATATCTCATATCGAGCAGTTCGATTTTGCTCCTAATATAACTCCTTAAGATTAAGGAGAATAGAGAGAACATCTATGTCCTCTTGCTGCTTCTGGAGCTCATTGCTGATGGAGGCAAGCATGATACATTTGACAGTCATACTTTCATGTTTCCACATCTTGTATGTGGTCCTTTCCTCCTCGAAAGCATCTTCCCCAAGAGAAACTGGAGCGGGTGTATCCAGAATGTAGGAGACTTTCTCTTAAGTAAGAATAATTTTCAAGTTTTTTAACCAGTCGACATAGTTGGGTCCGATCAATTTGTTAGTATCTAAGATACCTCTAAGGGATAGTGAGGATGCCATAAGTGTAGTTAATCTACAATGACAAGAACACAATATAAGCGGACAACTCATGAAGACTTCACAACTAGACTAGGACTTTTATCTAATTGTGTCCTCCACTATTTTATTGAATTTCATAATCCTCAAATATGAAAATCGAGAAACATATTAATATTTTTTAGTGAGGTTAAGCTCTCTATTCCTCACAAACACTTTGTGGATAGCACAACAAGTATTCATAAGTTTAAGGTACGTAACTCTTTATCAATTATACCTTTATAATTCTCAACATCTTTCATTCTGGCCTCTAGATCACATATAGTCTTGTGGATAGCACAACAAACTATAGTGTTCTAGTTAAGTTGACCCTTCAATCCCATATAGTCATACTTAAACAATGCTACCCTTGTGGATAGCACAATAAAGTAATATTATTCAAATATGCCATAAGCATCAATATGCACTTGATCAACATCATGTCAATTTGTATAGTAAGTCTTGTAGGTAGTACAACAAGCTCACTAAGATCTTGACATACTCTATCAACCAAGTTTGAAGGAAGGTCCTTGTAGTATCTACATCACTAATCAATCTAAGTTCGAAATTTAAGAAGATCAAATTAGCCAAGTAAGTAGGTGGGAGGCTCTCCGTAGCTTTTCTAGACACCAGCAGAGTTGGCCAGGCCAGCATACAGACCTAATTAAAAAATCACCTTTCACACTTTCTTCGACACCAATTGATCTTAAGAATTTAACTTTTGATTTAAAAGTGAATCCCGACATTACAACTTAATATAATTTTATGAGAGACTTTAAATTTGTCTCGACATATCCTAACTATATAAGTGCATAAAATGTACACTATAAATTATGTAAATTTGCATGCTTCTACTATTCAAAATAGCAATCATATTATCATGCCAAAAAATATATAAGGGTGCAATCAAAGTCATAACATATGACTAACAAATTCATATAATATAACATACTCTAATCTAATTAGGCATGCATAATACCCTTATTATCTATACATCAATTTAATCATCATGCAACCATGATAATAAAATTCTAAATTATCATAAATTTATAATTTAATAATTAAAATTTAGAATCATGATTCATAAAAAGTCAAAAATATTTTTTTGAGTTTGAAGAATTGATGCAAAAATAATGCCACATTTTTGGCAGGATATGAACAAGAACAATTCTAAGCTACTATATTGCACTTGTTTGATCGAATCAGATAAAGGTGACTCTAATACCACTGTTGGATTCTGATCATACAGTAAATAATAATTTTTAATTTTTTTAAAATACTCAAATCAATAGCTTTATCAAATAAAACTATTGAGCCGAACCCAAAACCTTAGAATCACCTTGCCGAACACGATCAAAGTAAATTTAAGTATGTAAAAAGATAGAATATTATACTTTAACCAAAATAAAAAAGTGGCATATTGATGTTCTTCATAAGACCCCAAGGTAGAAGTCCTCTAACGGTGATCCACACAGAAGTTGGCCAAGGTCCTTCCCAACCAGTGCGCACCGCAGCCTTGCCTTCTTAAGAATACTACCAGCTTCAAACTTGTATAACGATCGCACCAAAGCTTAGTTACTTTTGATCTTACCACCAAAATGACACTAAGAAGACACTCTTCAGATGTCATACAACCTAAGATTTAATTTTTGACTTTAACACATGGATAAACCAAATCCTAGAGCACTCCAGCAACACTTACTGAAAATTTCATCACCTTTATAGCAAATTTTGCCACCCAAATTCTCCTCTTTTATTTCTCAAAATTTTTCTAGATTTTTTCTTATGATTTCCACATCCCTTCTCTCTATCTCACCTAAAAATATCAACTGAAAACCATCTAGGCCATCCCCTATAAATAGGGGACCAGGGGATGTTACATGAGATGAAGGGGCACCAACTTTTGGTGCTCTAACTTTCCAAATGCCAAATAAATTCACCAAATAAATTTTTGATGATTCAGATACTTGAAGCAAAAGAATTATTTTTTCTATACATGCCATAAAAATTTCATTAATTTTTGGCATTAAAACATAAGATTTCTGATTTATCTTCTAAGGCAATGCGTTTAATAAAGAGCCTTCTTTAAGAAGGACTCTTTATTTCTCACACTAATTTGAGGTAGGCGGCAATTATATTTTTGGGTGGCTTTTGGTAAACGTGGATAAGACCTTCTCCACTTAAAACTGGCTTAAGTTGGATAAGGATCCAATCCAAATTGACCCAATCTCATTAGGTCAAACCAACTGGTCTAGGTTAGCTCAAATACTTTGAACCAAACCAATTTGGAACTTGGGTTAATACAATGTGCTAGCATATCAAATTAATCCATAAAATTTATATTAAACTTTAATTAAATTAGATTAAAGCTAAATCTCAAAGTATGTGACCTATTGAGTTTCAAATCTAGCCAGCAGTGATCCAAACTTTCGATGTAATCTTAATCTGATGAGATTGGTCATCCGAAGAGTCCCAATCAACTTGGACTCTTTCAAATTGATTTAGAATCAAATTCTTTCAATTTTTAGCAAGCTCACAAGTCTAGATTGATATCTAACAATATATCATGACTATCTAAAAGATTTAAAATTTTGATAAAATTTATCAAAATATCCTTCAGTGGTAAGTTTTCGTGTAATTTAATCCTTCAGTCAAATAACATCGCAGATGAGCTGTGGGTATGAAAATATGTCAAACCCAATCACTTATCTTTATATATCTTGATCTGAAGGTGATGATTCAGTTGATGATACATTAAAAATCTTTTTTTAATTATCACCCTGCTTTAGCTAAAGACTTTCAGAATCACCGTTCTATGAGATCATATAGGATGTTTGCTCCCCTTATTAGGAGTGACTGATCTCTTATTGATCACTCACAACCTCCATGCATACTTCACCATATCCAAAATACCCCATACAAAGATCAAAGAATCAAGTTAGTTAGTGAATCAAAATATGGATCTAT